>NC_092508.1:93544454-93847484 GCF_047511675.1 Marmota flaviventris
TAAAGTTCCTGCAGTTGAGATTTAGTCTGACCTTTGGAATTTTTCAGTAAGTGTTTGAGATCTGTTCCACACCCCTTATTGCTGGGCGGATGTGGATTTCTTTTTCTTTTTTTAATAGGGAGAGAAATTTTTTTAATATTTATTTTTTATTTTTCGGTGGACACAACATCTTTATTTTATTTTTATATGGTGCTGAGGATTGAACCCAGCACCCCGTGCATGCCAGGCGAGCACGCTACCTGCTTGAGCCACATCCCCAGCCCAGATGTGGATTTCTTTTCTTTTCTTTTGGTATTGGGAATTGAACTCAGGGATATTTGACCACTGAGCCACATCCCCAGTCCTATTTTGTATTTTATTTATAGACAGGATCTCACTGAATTGCTTAGTGCCTTGCTTTTGCTGAGGCTGGCTTTGATCTTCCTGCCTCAGTCGCTGGGATTACAGGCGTGCACCACTGCGCCTGGTCCAGATGTGGATTTATACTGGATGTCTGGGTCTCAGGTGCCTCCCATAAATTTCACTTTTAGGATGCAGGGTCTAAACTTTTACAGGTTTTGTACTTACCACTGTGGATATGATTTACCCGGTGTCAGACCTGGAGTGTAGATGCCCCTTTCTGGCCATTATTGGCTCTTATGGGACTCCAGCAACAAAGGGAGCTCTGTGTTCTCGGTATTTGGAATCTGGATATCCTAGGCACAATTCTATTTGAGCCTATTTTAGTCACACTGGTCCAGGCACACTGATCCACGCCCACAGTATGCTGAGTCATTGCTGGGCACAATTCACGAGCAGTCTGGCTGGGCACAATTCACGAGCCACTTGTCAAGCAGAAATGAACTTTATTTTTAGAACACACACACACACACACACACACACACACGCCGCACCACACTAGCTCTTCAAGAATTCCCTCAGAGCCCAACTGCCACCACCGGCTTCTGGCGAGCCTCTCAACCCCCCTCCTCCCGGCTCTTGAGGCCGATTGGCTGGGTCGCGTGGGCGGAGCCAAAAGAGTCCCCCAGAACTCCAGTTTGGCTATCCTTACATCTGCGACAGTGGTTCTCCCACACCTGGAGGCTAATGAAACCAGGATGCTTTATTTATTTATTATTTATTTATTAGTGCCCTTTCCCACATCATGAAGTTCTATTTTGTTTTTTGAGCTGATACAGACCTAGGTTAATGTTTTGCTGATCAGTTCTATATTTTGACTGTGGAGTTTTTAAACATTGCAATGGAGATTTCACCTGTAAAAAGTTACAAGGCCTTTACTATTATGTTATGTGTTGTATGTATTATATTATGTGTGCACACTTGTGTTTTGTGTTGAATGTTTGTATGTGCGTATGTCCTTATATCATATATCATGAGCGCTCATGAAAAAATGGATCCAAATATTTTGTTTATTCACGTGATTTAAATGGTTTAATTTAAATTGGGTAAATAGCTGTTGAGGATTGTTTTAATATGTGAACAAAAAAGGAGGTTAACAGATCTGTTTGTTTACTTTCACCTTTCCTTTTCATTATATTTAATAATTCTGTTCAGGATAATGTAAATTGTTCAGAAAATTGTTTTCTTTTAGTGCCTGCTGGAATGTTACATAATTTTTTCTTTAGCCATTATTGCCAGAATTCCTATCTTCATCCCAGTGCCGGTGAAGACTAAGATAAAACCAAACTACAGCTTCTGCAATAGCTATCACTGAACTGCTTGCAGAACTTGTCTGGACTATGTATCACTTGTATGCATTGTGAACTATCTGTTGGTGCAGCGACTTGTGGTAGTGCCGGGGTATTTTTGCTGATGGTGTCATCGGTGGTACAATTTTTCCAAAAGGAGCTATCAATTGGCTTGGTGTATCCTCCTCCCTTCTGCTTGTGATGGTCGTTCAGCTAAAATTTGGGGGCCAACAGAGGTGAGGCAAAGAACCTCACCCCCCCCCCCCCACCACTGGTACAAAGGCCTATCACAGGTGTGGCTGTATGCTGGACCGGTAGTCAATGACGGGTAAGATCCAATTGCAATGGTACCAACCTAAGACAGGAGGCTGACGCCTTGAGGTCAGCTCATCCGATGACGGGTAAGGACCACATGATTGTTGTTTAATTAAACAGAGAGGGGAAGATGTTGAGAGCCACATCCGAAGCAGCCCCAGCAAACTTCCAGCTGATTGGCTCCTCTGTGGTGATGCTCATTGGGCTGTTTCCCTGCCCTTTCAGACCACAGAGCTGCTCACTGGGGGACTCTTCTGGCTCTGCCCACGTGACCCAGCCAAGAGCAGCAGGAGGGGGGTTGAGAGGCTCGGTTGAGAAGCTGGTGGTGGCAGTTGGGCTCTGAGGGAATTCCCGAATTCCCGAGCCACTTGTCAAGCAGAAACGAACTTTATTTTTAGAACACACACTCTGCACCAAACGAGCTCAGCCAGAAAGTGACAGAAACCCTATTTAAATAGATTTTTTTTTTTAACCTTAGTACTAGTGTACTTTCCTCATAACCCTGTGCTTAAGATCTTATTCAGAGCTGATTAGTCAGTGGAGGTGCACTATTTTCTATTTGGAAACGCATAATGTTAGACCCATACTTGTAGTACTAAGCTATTGAGTGTAATAATCTATGGCAAATTGGGCCAGGGCCATATGGTTATAGTCCCACCTATTTGATAGGGTGAACTGGGAGGATCATTTGAGTCCAGGTCAAGGCCAGCCGGAGTAATGTGTGAAGTCTCTTCTCAGATTATAGCAAAAAAAAAAAAAAACTGACAAAACTTGTTACCAAACCTATCTTATAGTCATGTTGTTTATCGGGTATTTGCTTGTAAAGATCAAACCAATAGAATAACCTGCCATCCTTTCTTATAGTTTAATAAATGGATGTTATATTGAGCTATCCAGGAGTGTTGAAAATAATCATGTAAAATTTTCATACCATCCCTAATTTCCTCTTATCAACCTCAATGATCATTTTCAGGCCTATTCTGAAATTGAACTTTATGTGATAATAGAAATATTCTACATCCACAGATATTTAATACTGTACACAATAGCTGTTGTTGATATTGAGAACTAAAGAGATGGCTAGTATAACCAAAAAACTGATTTAATTTTTATTTTCACTTTAATCAATTTATTTGCATTTAAATCATTATTGTTTCCCATTTTATTGGTGCTTTATAGTTATACGTAACATTGGGATTTATTGTTACATATTCATACATGCTTATAAAATAATGGTATGATTTGGTCAATTTAGATTTAAAATTAATTAGCCATGTGTGATTAGTGGCTACCACATTGGACAATACAGCTCTAAAGAATAATAACTTGTATTAGTTATGAGTTACAGCTATTACATTTTAAGGCAAAAATAGAACACTTAATTGGATTTGAGTCTGAGGATCTTCATGGGGAAAGAAGTGTAATTTATTTAAATTCAACTCCTAATACCTTTCAAGAAATTGAGAACACTACCTTACTTAGATACCATAGACACATGGAATAAACTTACTTGGTTTATTTCATACAAAAATGTCATCAAGCCGAAAGCTAGAGATATTATTTAAGTGATAATGTTTCTTTATGAGTGGGAAATTTAAGTTATTAGCTGCTCAGTCAATTTACTATGTAAGTAGTAAAGAGGAAAACTAAAAATTATTCTGTGGCTACTTATGTAAAAAACAGTAAGTAATAGCAATCATGAACCAAGTCAGCTGAGACAGTTAAAAATTTCATGCACCCTGGTCCTCTTCATTCCCCATTCATCACCTTATTACCCTCCGAATATTCATTCTGACATTTCTCCTTTCTGTGTCAAGTGAGAAATGTTACTGATAGTAATGAGGTGCCCATGAAGGAAGAAGGTAGGAAAAAAACCCTTGAAAACCAGGGTTTTAGATTTTAATGTTTGGGATGAATAAACAAAAGAATTGTTGTAATTGTTTCTATTTTTATTTTACAAAATCTTATGGTTACTGTCAAATCAGTATAAATTAAACCAACCTGAAGATTTCTTTTTCTAAGTTGTTTTCAGAGATGGCATTCCAAAAGATTTTCTTGTCATTCTGAATAGATGCTTTTTAAGTTGACTACATGTGCTTCATAAGGAGAATTTCTCAACATATTAACCCTGGAAACTGGATGATTATTTTTTATTGTTGTTGTTTATTTAGATCTTACTTTTTCAGATCTTTGCTTTTTTCAAATTTTAAAAGGCAGGTAGAGATACAAAATAACTTTTTTTTCTTTTTTTAATAGAAGAGATAAATATTACTCCCCGGTGGAACAAAGGATTCTGATTTCTTTGGGCCTCTCTTTGACAGAATAATAATAGGACATTAATAATAAAAGAAAATTATAGTAATACAGTGTTCATTCTTTTCTGGGCAGGATGATTCTTTCTTTTCCCGTTGATTTGAGACTCAGTCTTTACTGGATAAATTGGGCTTTATCTGAATAAGCAGAAAATATATTAAAACCAGATGAAAGAGGTGAATTTTATTAGCATATTGATGGCACCATAGCCCAAAATATCTCATATTTATGAGAATAGTTTTATGTTTTAACAGACAAAAGAATGAGGCAGAAGGAGTTGACCAAATAAAATATGTTTTCTGCATAACTACTAATATCATCATTATAGTGTTAGGACTCTCTGACCTGAAAATCTAGGACTCTTTCATATGTTTGAGATAATCATCATCACTTTCATTTTTTTCCTCTAAGTTACTCAAGAGAAGATTATATGTATCAAGGGTGGGGTAAAGAGTGTTGAAAAAACCTAGATTATATGTCTTTGAGATTAGAAGTTAGGAGACCTATGTTCTAGTTTTCATTTGAATATTAATTAGGTGTCTTATCTTGAGCAAGTGATTTAACCTGCCTTGACCAGCGTCTTATTTTTCCCTTTCTATCTCTTTTTTAAAATCTGAAAATATTTAATGACATTTAAATTAAAGTATTGAAAGTATTGTTTCTAATAAAACATGTATTAGCTTTTTTTTCCATTGGTTTTCAAAACATTACAAAGCTCTTGACATATCATATTAGCTTTCTATCATTAAAATTCAATTATAAAGAGAAATGGCTTATTTTTGCTCACTTTTGAAGGTTTTAGTTCATGATCAATTTGCCCTATTGTCTTGGACCTATGTGGTGAGCACATTTTGGCAGGAACATGTGGTGGAGCAAATCCCTTAGTTGGCCAGGAAACAAAAGAGGGAGCACAGGGGTCCCTAATGACCTTAGGGCCTCCTAGTAGGGCTCACCTCTCAAAGATTCCACCATGTGCCAATAGTACCACCTGGGATCAAGCCTATAACTCATGTGCCTTTGGGGGCTATTATGGATCCAAGTATAGGACAGTAAAATCATAAAATTAGCATAAATCACCCTGTAACTCAGTTAAAATGTAACAGTGTTGCACTGGGTTCAGAACAGGGGTGGTTTTGTTTTTGTTTGTTTTTAAATTAAGGGATTAAGATAGATCTCTGAGTACTTCCTAATTTTACAGTTTTCTGATTCCAAATAATTTTTACTTTCCTTGGTATCACTTTTTTCTGTCATCAATAGAATTTGGTATCCTTTAAGTATCAAATTCATAAGTGATTGACATAGTGTATAATAAATGTAATCACATCTTTCTGAACTCCAGACTTCTTAACATCTCTTTTGCATGCCTAATAGACACATTGTAAATGTGAGATGTCTAAAGTTGATAAATACTACAGATTCAATGTAATCCTCATCGTGATTATATCTTCCTTTTTAAAAAAGAATTGACAAGCTGATCCCAAAATTTATGTAGAAATACAAATATGTAGAATAGCCAAAAGAGTTTTAAAAAGGAAGGACTCATTCTTCCCAATTTTAATACGACTACAAAGCTACAGTAATCAATGAAGATTGTATAATACTGACATAAGATGAGCCATGTATATGATCAGTGGAGTACATTTGAGATCCCAGAAATAAATATATATATCTATGATTGATTGATTTGGACAAGTGTGCTAAAGTAATTTTCAATGGGGATAAAGAATAGTCTTTTCAACAAGTAATACTGTGACTCATTTTAGTCTATGTGCAATTCACAAAAATGAAAATGGATCAGACTTAAGCATAAGAGCTAAAACATAGAAGAGTACATAGGTGTATATCTTCATGAGTTGGGAGTAGGCAATGGTTTCTTACATATGCACGTAAAGCAAGCAACCAAATTAAAAGTAGATAAACTGGATTTTTTTCATAATAAAAAACTTTTGTGCTTTAGTGGATAACATTAGAATGTGAAAAAACAAGCTACTGAACAGGAGGAGCAAATATTTGCAAATAATATTTCTGATACAGGATTTATATCTAGAGTATATTAAAAACTTAAACTCAGTAATAAAAAGATAACAATTTAAAAAATGGGTTATTGACTTAAATTAATGTTTCTCCAGAGACCATATATGTATTGGCAGTGAGTTCATGAAAAGGTGCTCCACAACTTTAGTCTCTCTAGGATGGCTATAATTAAAAGAGAGATAATAGTAAGTGTTGGTAAGGATGTGGAATATTTGAACTCTTTATACATTGCTGGTTGGAATGTAAAAATGGTGCAGCCACTTTGGAAAACAGTTTGGTACTTCCTAAAAAATGTTTATTATTATATGATTCAGCACTTCCATTTCCTTAGGTGTTACCCTAAGAAAATTGAAAAGGCTCATATCAGTAATTTTCATGATACCCAAAAAGTGGACATCATGTCTTTCAACTGATAAATTGATAAAACAAAATGTGATATATCTATATAATGGAATGTTATTCATTTGTAAAATGGAAGGAAGTGCAGTTCTAGTAGCTGAAATGCTTGAGATCAGAAATGTGTCAGATTTTGGAGTTTTTTTTTTAATTTGGAATATTTTCATAGATTTTATTAGTTGAGCATCCCTAATCCAAAAATCTAAAATCTGAAATCTGAAACTTTTTGAGTTGTACCATGACACCCAGAAATCTTCAGATTTGGGGGTATTTCAATTTTTTAGATTAGGGATTCTCAACCTGTGTTAATAAATCTACAACATGAATGAACTTTTAAAATATTATTTTGAGAGAAGGAAGCTAGGTAGAAAGGGCCACATATTATTTTGATTGCATTTATATGAAATATAATTAGATAGATGGTTGCTACAATTTTGTGAGTATGCTAAATCCACTGAATTGTACATTTGTAAAAATATGTATTTGATGGTTTGTGAATGATATTTAAAAATATATTGAACTTAGTAATTTATTTCCACTCCCCCCGCCCCATCTTCTTTATCTCAAGTTAGGAACCATTTGAAGGGTGTCTCATTGTCAGAGATGGCAAATTATTTAATCAGAATGAGATCCAGAAGCAATCAGTGAAGTAATAATTTGAGGTTTTCTAGGAATAGAATGTTTAACACCTCTCCTGAACTTCCTATTCACCTAAAATTTATTTGAGTACTTATTAAGTAATGCAACAGTTTGACTTCACCTGAATCACTGAGTGGGGTTTACTGAAACCTTTGGGGAAAATCACCAAAGCTGTCAGGTGGCTAGCATTCCTAGAATGAATGAGAACTTCCTCACCCATAAGATTATGAACAGTCTGGCCTATAGCACTTCCCATCTCTCCTAAGAATAGCTTGTTGTGAATAGTGCTTTACAATGGCTATGATGAGATTATTAGCTATTCACCCCAAAAATCTGTCGCTTCTTACAATTGAGTGTGTAGTTATTTTTCCTTACCTTTCTTCTGTGCGACTAAATTCTAGTCAATGAAATATTAGTAAAAGACACTTCCCAGCAGTATTTCTTCACCTTCCGCCTTGGCAGCTAGTCAGTCTCCTCTAGAGCCAAGGCTTGTCCCTATCTAAATTACTTTATGGCCAGCAGGTGGTGTTGGTATTCTTCTAGCTTCCTGTTAAACCTTACTATCAGTCCTTCATCACAATGCAAGTCTTCCTTTTGAGGCTAATGACCTTAATTCTTTTTCAAGGCATTCATTTATGAACCCTTTGCTTACCCCTGTATGTTTATGGAAGACATTAGCAAGTGGCATAAAATCTTTATTTATTGTTTGTATTTTGCATGACTGCTCATACTGTGTGTTGTAGTAAATGTCTGTTTCCCAACCTTCATTCAATTGAAACACTTTTTATTACTTTCCAAGGAGAATGAATTCCAGATTGATTTGGTTGAAATTTCTTCATGAGATTACTTATGAGATTTTTCATAATAAACATATGGAAATTTAGAGAAATGTCAATGTTTCTTGATTTCAACAATTAATTGACAAGAATAGTTTTCATTCAAATTGGTATGCACCTGGGAGTCTAGTGATTCTTTGTTTAAAAGGGAAAGTGTTAGTTTCAGAATCATGATGCTTAATTCTTTTCCAATAAATGATTTGAGTATTTGCCTCCCTTTTAATATCTTTCTATGGGCCAGCACCTGGAGATTTGGTTAAGAATAAGAACTTAAAAAAATTAATTACATTATAAGAACTCAAATATGTCCTTTTCCTTTGTAATTTAGTGTAGATTTGGGGTTTGAGATCTATTTCCTTTCTAGGTGGCAAATACAAATAATCCTTTACCTTTGTATGGTACTCCAAAGGTGATTTAACTAAGTAAATGGGCTTTCTAGTTAAATAAATTTTCAGCACAACAAAAAGAATATGCCTTGGGGTACAAAATGGCAGATTCTCCCATAGTTATCTCCCATCCTTCCCTCTTAAAAATCTCAGTTAAACATCATTAAAGGTATTTAAAACAACAACAACAAAAATACCTGTGATGGTGAAAAGGAAGAAATTGGTCATTCATAGATGAAAGAAACCCTATAAAGTTCTGGAAGATTGCTGACAACAGAATAGAGTTGAGGAAATTCCAGTGCAGAGTACAAAACAGGAGAGGACTTAATGGATGTTGCAGCTGATTTTATTATATCCCCAAAGCAGAGGGATATATGCAATATGTGTTACCTTGAATCATAAATTCACCCCTTCATTCTTTTAATAAATGAACCACCAGTGTTCACTCCATAGGAGGCAAATGAGCATCTTGAAGAAGAGAGGAAAGGAAAAACAACCAATCCACCCTAATTTGGTGTGTGTGGGGGGAACTATGACAAAGAGAAATATAGAGAATGTTGAGGGTGTTTATAAAATGAGAAATGGCTATGAAAAAGGAAGAGTTGGAGAATAAGGAAGAGTTCTTATAAATCAAAAGTATGTTTTCTTAAACCTTAATAAGGGGATGAAATATAAATTCAAGGAATGCCAAAAAACAAAAATATAAAGGGAAAAAACCCTCATCCAATCCAAGAGGTTAAATACATAGCTAAGAGGAACTTCATAAAGAGAAAACAACAAAAAAGTGAGGAAATTATCAAAGAAATTTTATAAGAAATGTTTTCACTTCTTACTTTTCGGCTCATACCCCTTTTGTCATGACTTCAACAGTTCTTCAACCTTACCAAGACCTACAATCCATTGATCTGTCACGTGTCATACATTTTCACTGTTCTCATCGCCTCTTCTTTTCAGACCTAAATTAGATTTCAGTAGTTAATCATTATAATCATTTCCTTAAAGATACCCTCTCATTTCTTGTACTCATCTAGCTAGGACAGTTCTGTTTAAATTCAGCTCATCAAGCCTGTGCTATACCTTTACAGCTAATTGTGGCTGGGGGAAAAAAACCAAAAACACCTGCCCATTATTTTTTTATCTGAAACTCATGCTTTACTTGGCAGTAATACTGTACTGC
The DNA here is from genome assembly GCF_047511675.1 of Marmota flaviventris. Lineage (NCBI taxonomy): Eukaryota > Metazoa > Chordata > Mammalia > Rodentia > Sciuridae > Marmota > Marmota flaviventris. The sequence continues at coordinate 93,554,239 of NC_092508.1, forward strand.
CTTGCCCATTCTTTTTCATTATTCTTAACAACCCTTTCTTACTTTCTCCTCCATTCTCAAGTTTTTAAGACCTCTTCTTGCATCTCTGTATCAGCTGATATCTTGCTTCCTGTTTCCAAAGAAAGGAAGCTGTCAGATAAGAACTGCTATAAGATCTCTATATTTTCTCATTTTTCTGCTTTATCCCATGCTCTATCCTCTCTCCTGTCACCTTGGATAAACTGTCCTTCTATTCATGCTCCCTGTAATTCCAGCCATTGCCTCAGTATACCAGTGGATTACCAGAGGTAATCTTCTATTACCCATTCAGGAACATTGCCTTGGCAATTCTATAGATTTTGTATCATGTCACTTTCCATCCTGTATTACCATGGAAGCACAATTTTTATCATTTCTTAAAAAAAAAAAAAAAAAAGAAGAAGCAAAGCACAAACCTTCTTTCCTTTTATCACCAACCACCACTCTTTTTTGCTTCTTTACTGCAAAACTACATATAATAATTATCTGTATTTGCTTTCTCCAGTTTCTTAGCACCTATTCCTATCAGGTTTTCACCCTAACCATGACACCAAAATAACCTTCACCAAGGCTACTAATGATCTCCAGTGAGACTAAATCCAGAAATCATTGCTTTTTTATTTTATTAGAATTATCAGCATTATTTTGTGCTATTGATGCTATTCTTCTGTAACAATTCTCTTGGCCTTCAGGACATTTGTTTTCTTCTTATCCTTCTTATTGCCTCTCCTATTTAAAATAGCTTATGGTGATGTTATATGTAAAAAAATCAACACAGAAATACAGTTTGATGAGTTTTAATAATTGTTATTAGAATTCAGTTTTAGAATTTCCATCTCTCCAAAAAGTTTGTGCCCCTTACAATCAGTCTTTGCTCTCACCTTCAGACCAGTACAACCACTGATCTGCTTTTTTTGTCTTTAAAGTTTGCCTTTTCTAGACATTTCATATAAATGATATCATACACTATGTTATCGTTTGTTTCTGGATTCTTTCATTTAGTATTGTATTTCCAGGTTCATCCATGTTGTTGTATGAATTAGTTTTTTTACTTAGTATGTCATTGTATGGCTATACCACATTTTGTTAACAATTTACTGATTAATGGACATTTGCCTTGTTTCCTGTTTGGAGTTATTATGCATGTAGTTGTTGTAAAAAATCACATGTAAATATTTTGGGAATATAACATTTTCATTTTTCTTACATGGCATACCTAAGAGTAGGATTACTGGGTTGTATGTTAAGAGTATTTTGTGAAAAATGTCAGCCAGACTGGTCACAGTGAATGTAATACCAGTGACTAGGGAGGCTGGGGCAGGAAGATTATGAGTTTGAGGTCAGATTCAGCAACTTATTGAGATTGCCCAGCAATTTAGCTAATCCTGTCTGAAAAATAAAATGGCCTGGGGATGTAGCTCACTGTAAGAAAAAAAGAGAGGGAAAGAAAGAAAGAAGAGGAAGGGAGGGAGGGATGGCGAGCCAACAAGGTGTGGGGGCACATACCTATAGTCCTAGCTACTCAGAGGTTGAGGTGGGAGGATCACTTGAGCTCGTGAGTTCTGAGACCAACCTGGGCAACGTGGTGAGATCCCATCTCAAAAGCAATTAAAAAAAAAAAAAAGGAGGAAGGAAGGGAGGAAGAGGAGGAGGAAGGAAATTCCAAATAGGGGGTGAAAGTGTAGCTTAGTGACAGAGTGTTGAGGCCCTGGGTTTAAACCGTAGTGCCAAAAAGAAATAGAAAATGTCAAATTAGTTTTCTAAAATAGCTGTAATTTGGTTATATAATTGATATATCTGTTGTCAATGTGTGTTTCAGTTTCTCCACATCCTCATCAGTGGTTGGTATTGTCTTTTTGATTATAAATGTTCTAATGGATGTGTAGTGGCATTTCCCTGTGGTTTTAATTTGCATTGTCATGTAACTAATGCTGTTGAGCAACTTTTTCACATGCTTATTTGCCATTATATATCTTCTTTGGTGAAGTATCAATTCACATCTTTTGGCCCATTTTTAAATTGGATTGTCTGTCTTATTAAATTAAAAGAATCCTTCATGCATTCTGGTTGTGAATTTGTGTGTGCACGCGTGTGCACTTGTGTGCACATGTGTTACTGGGAAGTAAATCCAGGCCTTGAATGCTAGGCAAGTACTCTACCACTGAGCTATGTCCCCAGTCCGTGAATCTTTTATCAGATACAAAAGATTTGAAAATATTTTCTCTTAGTGCGGGGCTTGTTGTTTTAGTTCCTTAATCTAATACCACATTTAATTGCTGTGTTTCTTTATTCTCTTCCAATCTCTGACAGTTTCTCAGTTTTTTCTTATCCTTCACAACCTTGATGCATTTGAAAATTATTGGCCAGTATTTTGTTGAAGGTCCTTCTGTTTGGATTTCTCTGGTATTTTCTCATTGCCCCCCCCCACCTGCCTTTTTTACTGTGCATTTTAGTTATATATAATGGTGGGATTCATTGTTACATATTCGTAATGCACACACCATAACAATGTAATTTGGCCAGTATAATTCTCCAATATTTCCCCTTTTCTTCACTCTACCCTCTCACTAGTTTAGTCTACTAAACTATTCCTCTACTCTACTGAAATCCCTCCATCACCTTTTCCTTTTTTTGATCCACTTTGAATTGACTTTCATGCATTCTTCTACATATGGATAAACAGTTTTCCCAGCACCATTTGCTAAAAATACTGTCTTATTTCAAGGATTCGATGACTGTATCTGTGTGAGTTTGTTTCTGTATTCTGTACAATTGGTCTATGTGACTGTTTTTATGCCAGTATCATGCAGTTTTTGTTACTATAGCCCCGTAATATAATTTGAAGTCAGATATTGAGATTCCTTCCATCATTGGTTTTTTGGCTGAGAATTGCTTTGGCTGTTCTGGGTCTTTCATTCTTCCAAATGAGTTTCAGGACTCTTTTTTCTAATTCTATGAAGAATGTCATTGATATTTTGATGAAGACTACGTTGAATCGATGTATTGCTTTGATAGTATGGCCATTTTAACTATTAATGCTATCTGTCCGTGAACATGGGAGGTCTTTCCATCTTCTGAGGCCTTACAATTACTCTTTCTTCAGTGTTCTATAGTTTTCATTGGATATCCTTGTCATGTTCCTGATTTTAAAGAAAATGCTTTCAGTTTTCCCCTGTTCAGTATAATGTTGGCTTTGGGTTTGTCATATATAGCCTTCGTGATGTTGAGGTAAGTTCCTTCTGTTCTTAGTTTCTTCAGTGTCTTTATTATGATTGAGTACTGAATTTTGTCAAAGCCTTTCTCTGCATTTATGAGAAAACTGTGATTTTTGTCCTTAATTCTATTTATGTGATGAGTGACATTTATTGATTTGCTTATGTTAAACCATCCTTTCGTTCCTGGGATAAAAATACCTTGGTCATGATGTACAATCTTCTTAATATGTTGTTGAATACAATTTGCAAATATTAAGGATTTTTGCATCTCTGTTCATCAGGGATATTGGTCTTTAATTTTCTTTCCTTAATGTGTCCTTACCTGGTTTCGATGACTGTATGGGGGGTGTGTGTGGGTAATATGGATACTGACTTCATATAATTAATTTGGAAGTATTCCATTCCTTTTTTTTTCATGGAATTATTTGAAGAATATCGGCATTAGTTATTCTTTAAAGGTCTGGTAGAATTTAAATGAGAATCCATCTGGTCCTGGGCTTTTCTTTTATGGAAGTCTTTTATTATTGTTAGTTATTGTTCTGTTTAGACTTTCTATGTCCTTTTGATTCAATTTTGGCAGATCACATGTGTCTTCAAATATATCCATTTCTTTTAGATTTTCCAATTTATTGGAGTATAAGTTTTCAAAGTAATTCCTCATGAGTTTCTGTGCTTTCTGTGTTAATTTCTCCTTTTTCATCTCTAACTGTATTACTTTTGGTTTTCTCTTTTTCTTTTGGAAAGTTTTGGTTGAGCTTATCAATCTTGTGGATCTATTCAAAGAACTAACCATTTGTTTCATTGATCCTTCTATTACCCATTCATCCTTCAGAAGTGTATTGTTTAATCTCCCTGGATTAATATTATTTCTATAGTTTTTTGTGTGTTAATTTCTAATTTAATTCCATATAACCAGGTAAGGCACAAGGAATTGGGCTGGGATTGTGGCTCAGCGGTAGAGTGCTCGCCTAGCATGGGCGGAACCCGCTTTTGATTCTCAGCACCACATAAAAATAAAGGCATTGTGTTGCATCCATCTACACCTAAAAAATAAACATTTAAAAAAAAGATGCAAGGAATTATATCTTTTTTTTTTTTTGTATTTGCTAAAAGTTGCTTTCTGGTCTAAAATATGGTCTATTCTGGAGAAGGTTCCATGAGCAAAAGTGTATTCAGCTGTTGTTAGGTGAAATTTTCTATAGATGACTGTTAAATCCATTTAATTTATAATATCTTCTGGGTGTGAAAGTTTTTACTGAGTCTAGATGACCTATGTATTGGTGAGACAGGCATGTTGAAATCACCCAGTATTATCATATTTGGGTCAGAGTCTTTAATTCAAGTCATGTCTTTTTTATGTGATTAAGTGGTATCATTATATCTCCTTGTTGAATTGTTCCCTTTACCAGTATAAATCGACTTTCTTTGTCTCTTTTTATTAATTTTGACTTGATGTCTGCTTTGTTGGGTATAAGAGTAGCTTCCTCTGCTTGTTTTCAGGTTCTATTTGCATGGTATATCAATGCCCCTCCTACTTTTAGTATGTAGCTACCTTTGCCTGAAAGGTGAGTCTCTTGCAAACAATGTATAATTAGGTCTTATTTTTATAATTCATTCAGCTAGCCCATGTTTTTAAATGGTTATTAGAGAGAATTGCTTATTAATTCCTGCCAATCTGGTGTATTTTTTTATGTTTAAATTTGCCTTGTTTCTCATTTGCTCAGTAGTTCTTCAAATGAGATGTGTCCATTTGTTAGTTATGGGATTGTTTTTGGTTTTTCCTGTGTGAACTTTCTGTAGTGCTGACTTCAGTTTCTGGTTTTCTTGGAAGGTTTTTTTTTTTTTTGGGGGGGGGGGTACTGGGAATTGAACTCAGGGGCACTTGGCCACTGAGTCACATCCCCAGCCCTATTTTGTATTTTATTTAGAGACAGGGTCTCATTGAGTTGCTTAGCACCTCGCTTTTGCTGAGTCTGGCTTTAAACTCATGATCCTCCTGCCCCAGCCTTGGGGGGCTACTGGGATTATAAGTGCGCCACCATGCCTGATGGAAGGTTTTTATTTTTCCCTTGACTCTGGATTTAGAAATCTTGGTTGACAGTTACTTTCTTTTGGGACTTGAAACACATCATTCCAAGTCCTCCTGCCTTTTAAAGTGTGTGCTGAGAAATTGGAAGCAATTCTGATTGGCTTGCCTCTAAAGGTGACCTGATATTTTTCTTTTGAGACTTTTAAAATTCCATCTTTGTTTGCTGTGTTAGGGATTTTAATTATATCGTGTTATGGAGAGGTCCTTTTTTGATCTTATCTATTTGAGGTTCTGAATGCCTCCTGTATATGGATATCTCTTTCTCAAGGTTTGGAGCATTTTCTGTTATTATTTCCCAGAAGATGTTATACATGCCACTAATCTGCATATCACAGATCTTGTCAATTTCAAAGCTTCTTTAATTTGGTTTCTTAATATTGTCCCAGAGTTCTTGTATATTCTGGTCATGGTTACTTATTTTCTTTCTTTAGTACTATCTGAATGTTGAAGGTTGGCCACTTTGTTTTCCACCTCTGAGATTTTGTCTTCAGCCTGGTCTACTTTATTAGACTTTTAAATGAACATTTTATTGGATTCATTGTGTCTTTCTTTTCCAAAATTTCTGCTTGGTTTTTTTTCAATATCTCTATCTTCTTATTGAATTTCTCATTCATATCCTGTCCTGATTTCTTTAATTTATTCAATTGTTTTTCTATATTCTCTTTTTATTCCTTAATCATGTTTTTTCATGTTTCTTATATTCCTGTGTTAGGTTTTATGCATCTGTTGTGATGGATTTCTCCTCCACTCTAATGTGTGGGCCTCTTTAGGGCATAAACTTCACTTGCCAATGTATCCTAGAGTGATCTATATTGAGAACCCTTGTAGGTGTGGTATCCAAAGCCTTTGTGTTAATTCTCTGTTCTTACTATCAGAGTGGATGTCCATGAGTGGGACCTAAAGGCTCTTCCTATTCTTTCCTACTTGGGGCTTATTGTCATTTTGGGCTTTTTTTCTTCTTTTTTATTTTTCATATTGTATCACTGATGTTTTGGATTAATTTGTGTATGGGGCAGTGTACACTGTCTCTTGTCCAAGTTTAGTTCAACAGCAGAGTCACTTTGTAAGATTTCTGTAGATTACCAGCATTTCACAGTAAAGGGGGAATAAACAATAGCAACAACCAAAGTAAGCAACCAATAGCATTAAAATAAATACCCAATATCTACTATAACATCTCTAATTACCACAAAAACAAGAATGATGGAGTCAGCAATTGCCAACAGCAAAAACAATAGATAGCCATGAACTAGATCTAGTATTAAAGTAAACAGCAGGTGTCAACTATGCCATCCACATTACTAATATCTGCAAAAACACGAGTGGTCAGGGCAGGAGTTATAGAAACCAAATAGTTCTAAAAGATGGTAAAAATATTGTTTATTGAGAGAAAAAAATGTGATAGGGAAGTTAAAAGAAGGGTAGAGTATTCAAAATGTGAACAGAATGCAGAAAAGATGTAACAAGTGGTAGATATAAAGAAGGGAAGAAAAATAAATAGAAAAAACAAAATAAAGAGAGACAAAGAGAGAACAAGAGAATTTGGCTGTTCATGGGAGAAGAATGGCAAGAAAGAGAAACAAACAAAGTAAAACAAACAGAAATAGAACAAAACCAAATTAAACAAACCAAAAATTGTAACCCTCAAAGACAAGGAAAAGTAACTATTATTAAAAAATGCTAAAAATGAGAAAAATAGAAACAAATATGTGTGTATGTATATATGTGTGTGTATCTCCATGAACCAATCAGCACAATTAGACTCCCCCCCCCCCACACACACACGAAGGAGAAGGAGAAGGAGAAGGAGAAGGGAAAATGCTTTTAAATGAATAATGGAAAGAATTATTTCCACTGATATAGTCAAAACTATTGGCAGGGACAGATGGTCACTGCTTATGCCAGTAGACTGTCCTTTCCATTTTTTCTTGGGCTATATTCTTGGGGTGGGTGGTGCTTGTGAGCAAGGGCTGGAAATTGTTAACCCCTTTTTCTTATTGGGTTACTCACTGAGCTGCCAGCCTGAGTGGCTTAAAACTGAAGCTAATCAAAATGCTTTTAACATTCCTTCTCACCAATATAAAGCAGGATGGAATGGGAAGTAATGTCAATTGGAGTTTTTTCTGGACAGACCAGATCCATCCATTCCCAAGGTGGGACTGCTACAGAGTTCTAAGAGGGGAGTTCTGGCAGCTGAAACTTAGGTTTAATCAGGCTTTAGGGACTTTGTTTGGTGGTATCTGCTTTGGAGAGATTAGATTAATACACCCCTAGGGTTGGGCAGATGTCCATCTTTGCTGGGAGTCTGGTTTCCCGGAACCTCACAAGAATTTACTTGTGAGGTAAGGGAGCCAACCTTCCACAGGCCTCACACACTGTACTGCCAACAAATATGGCTTCCCCAGGCTTAGTTCCTAAGTATGTTTACATCTGCCTATTCTGTTGCTGGATCCTCTTTAGCTGGTCACATGAGCCACCGGACTCAAAGGGAAAGTGATTTGTACTTCCCTCCACATTTCTGGCTTGAATACCTCTAGGTACAATCTTTTGTGTGCCTCTTTCACCTGTGTTCTACTAGGTACACCGTAGGTCACAAGGTAGATGCTTGCCAGGACAGTCTGGCAATATTTGCTGTGGTCCCCTAGGCTCCTGCTGCAGCAAGCTGCTGCATGGTATCCTCAAGATGGCTCCTGGCCTCAGCTCTCCATTTGCCAGTTGAGAAACACAGAGTACTTTTCAAATACCAGTTTTCTGTATAGCCTCTGGATCAGCCAAGTTTTTCTGTGCCATACTTATGCATTGTGTTTCTCTCTGTGTTATCCCTCCACCTTGTATTAAGCCAGTATTTTTTGCTGCTTCTACAACTGGTTTAATTCTAATGTACTCTTTCTTGTGCTTTGCTCAATGTACCCAAATTTCTGAGTCTCTAAGAGACTGACTGTCTAATATTGAATTTCTTCTCTTACCTACCTAGCTGAGAAGGTATCTTGGTGGCTGCTTGAATCCCAAGCCTCCAAACCACAGGAAATTCAGTCTCCCTCTCATTTTCTCATTTTAGACAGAAGTTATGGACTTTGGGAAGAATATCACAGAGGTGATATTTATTTTTCTTCATTCTTTTGTGTTTAATGTTTTTTGCATACCAATAAGTCTTTTTTCCCCTCTCAGAGACACAGACGTTTATTTACTAAAGCAGAGACACATTCAAGGGAAAATGTGGACTCTCTTAAGAGTGAGAAGTTTTAAGGGTAAATAAGGAATACATACATTCAAGGGAAACTATGGGCTATCTCCTGAGGAAGAAGAGACAGCCCCAATATAAATCTTCAAGTTCACTAGTTCTTTTTTCTTATATATGCTCTTGGTCTCTACTTGGTTTCTAATAAATTACCAAAAATTTGGTTGTTTAACACAATAACCATTTATCATTCACAGTTCTATAGGTCAGTACTCTGGCATGGTGTAGCTGGGTTCTCTGTTAAGAATATCATGAAGCTGAAAATTAAGGTTATCAGTTGTTTTGAATTTTCTTCTGAAGGTTCTGAGGATAAATGTGCTTCTAAGCTCTTTCTTTTGTATGTGTTCAGTGCTGGGATCAAACCCAGCACCCTGAGCTTGCTAGGCTAGCCCTATAGCACTGAACCATACCTTCAGCCCTTCCAAGTTCATCTTGTTCGCTGATTTCATTTTCTTACAATTATCAGATTGAAATCCCTCTTTGTTTGCTGGCTGTCAGTCTGGGTCAATGTCTGATCCTAAAATCCATCTACATTTCTCTACTATATGACCTCCTCTAGCTTCAATCCACAATAGCAAACAACATTCAGGCCTATTTAGATAATCTCCCATGTTAAGATCAACTGTGCCATGTAACATCACAGGCATAAAACCCATTATATTCACAACCTCAAAGATTATGGGGGGTTATGTACAGAAGGTTGAGGGGGTATCTTGGTGGGCCATTTTGGAATTCTGCATACCACCAGTCTCTCTAGGAATTTTTTACTTTACTTATTATACTTTTTAATTCTAGAATTTCTATTCAGTTATTTTTAATAGTTTATATTTTATTAAAGTTTCCTTATACTCATATTTTTCTTTAGTTCTTTGAACTTATTTATGATAGCTACATTGACTACTTTGTTGAATTCAACATCTGGTCCCATTCAGTTTTTATTAACTTTTTCCTATTTATTTGCATGTCTGGTAACTTGACTGGAAAGTGTACATTTTAGATAATCTATGATATTAGATCTATAAATTTTTTTTTAACCCACGGTATACAGCAAACAATATCTCTGCTCATTGTTTTTCTTCATAATTTAATCTTTTCAGCCCAGTTTCTACAGTGTTACCTTTCTATAGCATAGTTATCTGCTGAGGATTTGGGCAGAAATTAAGTTTGAACACCTGGAGCCCTTACACCTTTCATTTTCTGCCTACCAATGTATGTGGGTTGAGGAGACATTCAACATTGCAGTTGTTTCTCAAGCTGTTTTTTAGTTTTATTAACTTCTCAGTAGGTTTTCCCCTGGAGGCATGTCTAGTTTCCCAGTCAGGCAGAGATGTGTGGACAGCTTATTTCAGCCCTCTGTGATTCTCTCATTTCCAAGAGTTTCCATTAAATTTCTGGGTCTGCTGCTTGCCCCTAGTGAGACTGTAAGCTTGGATGAGTAGAGCTGTAGATGTTCCCTGTTTATTTAAGTCTACTATTTTTTTCACCTATATTTTATAATAGGGTAATTTACTTTCTTTTTAATTTTTTTTTAAATTTTAAAAATTTTTTAGTTATCAGAGGACACAACAACTTTGTTTGTATGTGGTGCTGAGGATCGAACCCGGGCCGCACGCATGCTAGACGAGCACGTTACCACTTGAGCCACATCCACAGCCCAATGGGTAATTTACTTTCGAGGTAGAATGCCAACATATTCTCACATAATTATTGCCTAGTTTAATACTCTAATGTTTATTCCAATGTATTTGTTATACAGTGAAAACTTTAAAACTTGTTATTTTGGTATGTCATTTTATATCCCAATCTGTTACTTGCTTAAAGTTTAATAACTACTTTAATGTAAATCTACCACTTCTTAAAAAAACCCAGGACCTCACGTGTGTTAGGCAAGCAGTCTACACCTAAGTTACATACTCACCTCTTTTATTTTGAGACAGGCTCTCAATAAATTGCCTAGGCTAGCCTCAAACTTGTGATCTTCCTTCCTCAGAGTCCTGAGTTGCTGGGATTACAGGTGGCCATGGCAATTAGTTTAAGTCCACCACTTTTAAGAACTAAAACCATGAGTGTTTCTTTTTGTCCTCCATCTCTAAATGAGGCCAATTCTTCTGGTGGCAAAGTTGTTACTTTTCACTGTTAACCCGAAGGTTGTAAAACTACTGTTCTTAGAGTACTAAATGATGGTTGTCTAGAGATAGGGTTCTGGGAAGTGGGACACTATTGTTTAATAGATATAGAGTTTGAGTTTTACAAGATGAAAACAGTTCTGGAGATTGCTTGCTAATCAGTATGAATGTACTTAACACTGCTGAACTGCACACTTAAAGATTGTTAAGATGGTAAATATTGTGATTTATATTTTACCACAAAGAGTGAAAACAAACTATTTTTCTTTCCAAGAAAGTTGAGAGGGAGTGAGGTTCAGATTGGACCAGTCCTCAAGCAAAAAGGCCAGATTTCTTTTGTTTGTAGCTGAAGCTGTAGCAGGTTTTCAAGAGTTAACATTCTTGAGAGGGGGCAGGGTGGTAGCTCTGTGGTAGAGTACATGCCTTACATGCACAAGCCCTGGGTTTAAGTCTCAGCACTACAAAAAAAAGAAAGAAAAAGAAAAAAATCCGAAAGAATAAACATTCCTGAGTTTGTTTTCTATATCAATCTATAGCTCTGAAATGGTTGTTTTGGAAATTCTGTATAGTTTAATAGTTACTTTTTGTAGAGAGGAATCATAGATCACTAATACCACCACAATTGGGGTATCACTTCCTTGCTGCTCTTAGTCTCTTCTGCAAGTGCTTACTATTGATTCCTTCTCCTAAATGATCAGTGTCCCAGATCACGCATGGTCCTTGGACCTTCTGTCTTTTTTCTTTTTATGCTTTCTCTAGGAGATTTCATCAAGTCTCGACGTTGAAGATGTTATCTGTATACTGATGGATCCCAAATTTATAACTCTAGGCCAATTTGATATTCCACTGAGATGTCTAATAGATTGCTCAGACTTAAAACTAAAACAAATTCTGCCAGAAACTAGCTGCTCTCATTGCCTGTAATTTTGGTTATTGATCTTTATTCTTTCATTTCCTCAGGATAGTAACCTTGGATTGATTTTTATTCCGTTTTTTCATACTGAAGGTCTACCGCACAGTATATCCTGTCTATCATACCTTCAGCATATAAACAGTTTGATCTTTTTGCACTATCCTCAGTGCTATAACCTATTTTAAAACCATCATTATCTCTACCCTAGATTATTAAATAGGCTTCTAAATGTTTTCTTCCAACTCTTCTTTTCTCTTATAATGTGTTTTCAACAGAACAGTCAGAATCATCCTTTTAAACATTAGTAATCTCATGTCCCAGTTGATAGTTCTCCATCTCATTTAGAATGAAAGCCAGAGTCCTAACCAAGATTCACTAGACCTCATCTCCTATGCTCCCTTATTCATTTCCCTTTGCTCCTCCAGACACGCATCTGTCTCCAAACCTTTTTCACTTATTTTTTTCTTTGTCTAGAATGATGTCCCATCATTACCCTTATCCTCATCCCTCACTTCTTTGCTCACTTCAGATCTTTAATCAACATTCACCTATGAGAGCTTCCTTGGTCACTCTGTGTAAATTTTTACTCTTTCTTCTCCAATATTTAGTATTTTGCTTTCTTGTTAAATTTTAACCCATTTTAAATTATTTACTGCAGTATACCTTAAACTTAAAAAAAAAAAATTGAACTCAGGCTGTCTTACAACTTTCAATCCACCTGCCTCCGCCTCCTACTAACATTATTTTGTGTACTGTGCCCCTCATTAAAATATTTGTCCCATGAGAGCAAGATTTTTGTTAATTTTGAATATTACTATAATCTTAGATCTATAATAGTGTCTAGTACATACACATGGAATAAATATAGAATATTTTTAGTGGAAGATACAGAAAGACAGGAATTTCCAAGTTAAAAAGTCTGAATACCAAACAGAATGAAGGAAACACATTCTTAGGAAATTTGAAAATATCACCAGTGGCGCAGTGGTGCACATTTGTAATCCCAGTGGTTCAGGAGGTCCAGGCAGGAGGATTTCAGGTTCAAAGCCAGCTTCAGCAACTTAGTGAGGACCTAAGCAACTTAGTGAGACCCTGTCTCAAAAAATAAAAAGGCCTGGGTTTGTGGCTCAGTGGTTTAATATGTCTGGGGTTCAATCCCTAGCATTAAAAAAAAAAGTTAAAATACTAAGATTATAAAGAAGATCCAAAAAACTTCTAAAGAAAAATAATAATTAAAAATATAAAATAGCAAATATGACTTATAGGCCAATGGGGGCAGTTATATCAAAGTTTTGAAGGAAAATAAATTTCAGCTGAGAATTTGAAACCCAAACAAACTGTCCACAGACTGATATCAAAATAGCAATTTTTCACATACGAAAATGTGAGGAGATAAATGATGAGATAAAGGCAATTTATTTTGGGGATAGTTGAGGATTAAGCAAAAACAAAGATGAATACAGAGCGGAAGACTTAGGATACAGAAAAGAGCAAAACTGACCCAAAAGCCCATTGAGTAAAATCTGTAGATAACATCTCTCCACAGGCAAAAAAAAAAAAAGCAATTAGATCATATTAAAATATGAATTCAATTGTATCCAAGAACATTGGGATAAAAATTTTAATTAGAATTAATTAAAGTTAGGATAATATTGGGCCCTCGTAAAACAGACATGTATCATATCTCAAAAAAGATGGTTAGAAAGCTTAGGAAAAACAAAAAACATGATAAGAAAATCAGGGTCTAAACATTAGGTGGACTAAAATAAATATGATTTTGAGAAGTTAATTGAGTGTAAAAGAGACTTCTTCTGATCTTGACATGAAATGAGGAGGAAAGAAATAAAACCTGAGAGTGCTGCTTGGTTCTGTTCTAATGTGTTTGTAAATCCCAAGACTGTACATGATATGTTTTATTTTAATATTTCTTTTTTAGAATTTGCTTTATATTCAGAGTCTGGCAGTATTATTATTATGAAGTATAACCTAAATTTTGTGAACCTGAAAAAAATTTTTTTCTCATGCTTTTTAAAAATTTTTTTTAGTTGTAGATGGACATAGTATCTTTATTTATTTTATTTTTATGTGGTGCTGAGGATCGAACCCAGGGCCTCACACCTGCGAGGCAGGCACTCTATCACTGAGCTACAGCTCCAGCTCCAGCTCCTGAAAAATGTTTTTTTTAAAAAATATAAATGATGGAAATTGAGAGGCACAGATGAATGAAGAAAATCTTCATTCTACGTAGGAGTTCTCAACCTTTGTTGCATATGAAAATTTCAAAATCTTAATGCCCAGACTTCATCAAACTGCATCACACCTTTTAAATCAGAATATGTGTGTGTGTGTGTGTGTGTGTGTGTGTGTAATGCTTGCTCAGGGGTGTTTGTGTATGTATAAGGTATCAGTTTATTATATTAACTGCCAGGTGACTCCAGTATGTAGTCAAATTTGAGAACCAGTGGTCTGAAGTTCACAGAACTAACATTAGAAGCTTAAATATAGTCTCTAAAATTATAAATGTGATGAGTGGTAGTATCATTATTATAACTGGAAAAAGGAGGAGGTAATGTAGGAGGGTACTTGAAGTGAACCAAGTGTGCTTTAGTAGGAAGCCAGATCTTCTTTCATAATTGGATGTGGTAATAAATCAAGATTTTTCATTTTGTTTCAAAGTTGGTCTGTTAGTCATTTTATCTTAGTTGAGAAAAGGAAATGTCTCTTTAGTCATGATCCTAATTTTGTGAGAATCTACCATCTTTTTCTATTTATTGAGGTAATTAGAGCTAGATCAATGAGTTCATTATGAGGTCATAATAAATTATTATCTGAATGTTAAAATCAACTTTCTATGGCAAACAATTAATTTATTTATGAATAGATACAGTATTTTATAAAATATATTTTAGTAAATGTGGTTTCCTTTGATAAGCATTTTAGATACAAGTTTATATGTTAATAGACTTTGGAACTATCAAAACAAAACATGGAGCATTTTGGTAAAATTATTTGTCTTAGCAAAAAATTTAATCAAGAACTCAACTTTTTTAATGCACAGTGCAAAATAATTATGGATTTGTTTTAAATTTTATAATAATAGGAAAGTAAATGTATTTCAGTCTTTTTCTTCTCTGATTCAGTCTGTACCAGCTTTGATTGTGTATTGGAATCATCAGGGGAACTTTGAAAAATCAATCTTCTCCTCTTAAAAGTTCTTCATAACAACTGCCAGTTGGAGCCCAGTACTCTGGCCTCAGATTTTTTTTTTTTTTTTCTTTACTCAGGCTGAAAGTAAAGAACATGTGTGTATGATTTTCTGTTTCCATGGAAGTCAATAAATAATGTCTATAGTTGATGAATAACAAAGTTGAATTATAAGTCTATTATTGAAGATTATCAAGGTTGCCTTCAGGAATAGTATTGGAACTGGAGGTGAGGAAGGATAAAGGTAGAGGGATTACTCTTCATTCTAAGCTCTCCTACTCTGTAGCCTTTTAAAAATTAAAACTATGGTCATGCCAGGTGTGGTAGCATATACCTATAATCCCAGCTACTCAGGAGGCTGAGGCAGGAGGATCAAGAGTTCAAAGCTAGCCTTAGCGAAAATGAGGTGCTAAACAACTCAGTGAGACCCTGTTTCTAAATAAAATACAAAATAGGGCTGGGGATGTGGTTCAGTGGTCAAGCGACCCTGAGTTCAATCCCGGGTACCCAAAGGTGGGCGGGGAGTGTGGGGGTGGCGGGAACTATGGTCAATGAACCATGTTGATTTTAAAAAATTAATGGACATGAAAGTATTATTCCATTACTCAGGGTTTTTCTAGAGAAACAGAACCAACAGGATAGATACATTAATAGATAGCTAAATAGCAAGATAGGTAGGTAGAGATTTATTGTCAAGTGTTGGCTCATGCAGTTATGGAGGCTGAGAATTCCCCTGATCTGCTGCTAGCAAGCTGGAAGCTCAAGAAACCCAGTGTTATAATCCAGTCCAAGTCTGAAGGCCACAAAATCAGGAGCACAAATGTCCAAGAGCAAAAAGACCCATGCCCCAGCTCAAGGAGAGATCAAATGCGCCCTTGCTCCACTGTTTTAATTCTTCTGTTCATGCTCTGCAGGGATTGGATGATGTCTACCTACATTGGTAAAGACATATTTCTTTACTTAGTTTTTTTTTTTTTAATTTTTTAAAAATTTTTTTATTATTAGTTGTTCAAAACATTACAAAGCTCTTGACATATCATATTTCATACATTTGATTCAAGCAGATTATGAACTCCCATTTTTACCCCGTATACATATTGCAGATTCACATCGGTTACACATCCACTTTTTTACATACTGCCATACTAGTGTCTGTTGTATTCTGCTGCCCTTCCTATCCTCTACTATCCCCCCTCCCCTGCACTCCCCTCCCCTCCAATCTTCTCTCTCTACCCCATCTACTGTAATTCATTTGTCTCTCTTGTTGTTTTTTTTTTCTGCTTTCCCCTCACTTTCTCTTATATGTAATTTTGTATAACAATGAGGGTCTCCTTCCTTTACCATGCAATTTCCCTTCTCTCTCGCTTTCCCTCCCCCCCTTTAATGTTGATCTTCTTCTCACGTTCTTTCTGATTCAAATGCTAATCTCTTCTGACATCCCTTCACAGACACACCCAGAATGTTTTACCAGTTTTCTGGATATCCCTTAGCCCAGTCAACTTGACACAAAATTAATGACATTCTCTTATATTTTATAATATTAAGATATTCTTTATAAGTATCAAAATATATGAAATCACTAAGTTAGGATGTGGTTATTTTATGTGCAACAAATAATATGAACTTAAACCTCCTTTTAGGAAATCTCTTCTGATTTTTTAAAGTAAATTTTTATTAAAGTATATCATGTATAGAAAGTGCTCTGTGAATTTTTCACAGGGGAACACTCCTGTATAACCAGCATCCAGATCCAGAAATAAATATTGCTCAAATCTATGAAAGACAGAGTTGCCTCCTCCAATCACTATCCCCTCCTCTTCCATCTACTCTTCTTACCTTGTACACCATACAGTCATGGGTATGATTTCTGTCTCTTCAGTTTTCCTTTTCCAGACTGCCCTATAATTAAAATCATAAAGTATAAAACATTTTTGTTTGGCTTTCCCAATGTTATGATTGATCTGTGTTGTTGCAATATGTCATTACCTTTTGACACTCAGTAGGTTTATGTGGATATACCACAATTGTATGTCCATTTATTAGTTGATGGACAGATGGATTGTTTAAGTTTTTGATGATTATGATTAAAACTATTGAAAACAGTCTCATGGAGGTCTGTGAACATATTTTTAGTTCTCTTAGGTAAATATTGAATGGGATTATGAAGACATCTGATAAATTTATGACATAAATAAGAGACTACTGTGTAAATTTTTAAATTAGGTATATGTTTTTCATTTCCAAGAGCAAATGCTTAAGAATTCTAGTCACTGTATTCCGGCCACCATTTAGCATTTTAAGTTCTTTTAATTTTAGAGCTTCTGTTAGGTTTGTAATGGTATCTCATTGTAGTTTTAACATGGAATTTTTAGATGACTAATAATATTGACTACATTTTTTTGTGCTTTCTGGCTATTTGCACATTTTTGTTGAGGAAACATCTGCTCAAATCTTTTGCTTATTTAAAAAAAAATTGTGTTATTATTGTTGAGTATAGAAGTTGTTTATATAGTCCTTTATATTTTCTCCACGTCTGTGGCTTGCCTTAAAATGTCTCTAAAAGATACATTTATCAGTTTTTCATAGGTTTTGTTTCCAAAGGTCATAAGATATTTTTCCTGTTTTCTTCTACAAGTTTTATAGTTTTGCTCTGTGATACATTTCTACTTAACTTTTGTACGTGATATAAGGCATGGGTTCAGGATTTTGTTTTATTTTTCCATATGGAAGTCCAATTATTCTATTACTATTTGTTAAAAAGTTTAAAAAAACTGTCCATCTCTCCAGTTACTTTGGCACCTTTGTCAAAAATCATTTGATCCTATATAACTGGATTTATTTTTCAAGTGTATTATGCTCTATTGCTGCTTATATATTCTTATGCAAACACTGTTGTTTAGATTATTATAGCTTTATAAAAAAATACTAATGTTTAGATTATTCTTTGTTCAACCTCAGGATTGCAAATGCCCCAACTAAACTGTTTACTGATCCCAAAGGACAAAACTTGGCGGACTCAACAGAGAAGTTTTAGACTATTTATTACTTACTAATTTGGCAACTGTGGGCTGGGATACAGTGCAGGACAGCACTATGCCTATACTTTGTAGAAATATATATATGATAGTTTGCATGCCTGCTGCACAGGTAAATTTCTTCAGGTGTTTTAAGAGTACTTTCCTTTATTTTATAACCAAGGCCATTCTTCTAAGATTTGGAGGTAAGGGAAGTGTTCAGGTCCCACTCTGTATTTCCCTCATTACCACATTCTTTTGGAAAGCTTTTTTGTTGTTGTTGTTGTTTTTAGATATACATGAGGAGAGTGTATTTTTACATATTATACATACGCAGAGTATAACTTATTCCAATTAGGATCCCATTTTTGTTGTTGTATATGATGTGGCATTTCACTGATCACATTTTTGCAGGGGCAGAGGAGACAAGGCACCAAACATAACTGTAAACAGTTTTATTTGGCTGCAGCCAGGCTCAGAGGGCACAGCTTTTGCTATAATCTATCAATCCTCTGTACCCTGAATTCAGGTAGTTTCAGAATGTAAGCATGTAAGGGGAGGGACTCTAAAATTTACAGTCTACAGAAGTCCACATAAAAGCAATTTTTTTCTTTCACTGTTCTGGGCAAGTTAATCCATCAAGAACACAGGAGAAGGGGAAAGCTTCTTTTCTCCTTTCTTTCCTCCCCCTGCCAGCTGTTACAATGGAGCCCAATTGGTAACTTCTCTTATCTTAGAAATGTAGACATCTCTGTGAAGCTCTAGCTTAAGGCCAGAGGCCTGTTTACACATTTCTACAAACTACTATACTAGATACATATTTGTGAAAAACTAGTAAGGGGCTGTGCAGCACCTGAAGTGCTGATTTCTTCCCCGCCAGTGGCCAAGTAAAACAGGGCAACACGAAAATTGGAAGTTTATCTACACTGAACTCTTTAGAGACTCTTTTGCTGACAGTCCTAAAATCAGCCTTGGTGAAGATTTCTGGAGAAGCCCAGTTAAGACTCTTTTGTGGAGAAAGGGGGTGCCACTATAGTATATTCATATATGAACATAGGAAAGCATATCCATCTTTCCTATTGCCATCCCACCTCCTTTCCCTTCCTTCTGTTTGTCTAATCCAATGAACTTCTATTCTTCTTTGCCACATACATCCTTATTGTGTGTTAGCAACCACATATCAGAGAGCATTCATTCAGCCTTTGTTTTGGGAGGAATGGCTTATTTCACTTAGTGTGAAAGTCTCCAGCTCCAGATATTTACCTGCAAATGCCATAATTTCATTCTTCTTCAAGGCTGAGTAATTTTCCATTGTGTATATATACCACACTTTCTTTATCATTCATCTGTTGAAGGGCACTTAGGTTGGCTTGATAGCTTAGCTAATGTGAATTGAGCATTTTTCATATATTTGTTGACCATTCATATTTCTTCTTCTGTTAAGTGCCATTCAGTTTTTTTGCCCATTTATTAGTTGAGGGTTTTTTTTTTTAAATTTTTTATTTTTGGGGCTAAGTATATCCTGGAGATTAATGCTGTATCAGAGATGCAGGTGACAAAGATTTTTTCCCATTCTGTAGGCTCTCTCTTCACGTAATTGATTATTTCTTTTGCTGAGAAGAAGCTTTTTAGTTTGATTTCATCCCATTTGTTTATTCTTAATTTTACTTCTTGGACTTCAGGAGTCTTGTTGAGAAAGTAGATTCCTAAGTCAATAGCATGGAGAGTTGGGCTTACATGTTCTTCTGGTAAGCACAGGGTCTCTGATCTAATGCCTACATCATTGATATACTCTGAGTTGAATTTTGTGCAGGGTGAGAGATAGGGGTTAAAATTCATTTTACTACATATGGATTTCTAGTTTTCCCAGTACTTTGTTGAAGAGGCTACGTTTTCTCTAATGTATATTTATGGCATCTTTTTCTAGTATGAGGTAACTCTATTTATGTGGTTTGCCTCTGTCTCTCCTATTCTATTCCATTTGTTTTATCTCTCTGCAAGATTTTCTCGGCACTGATTAGTGTTTAACCCAACATTCTTATAATGAAAAAAAGTGTAGTATTGACCTAAAAGCCATATTCTTATGTATCCTTCTAGAGGTGTATTAATTTATAAACATATATGCATGTAGATCAGAAATATAGTAGTTTTAAGTTACAACCACAAAATTAGTTTTTAAAACATATTTCAACAAGTGACATATTAAGTGCGCTGTCAATTAAAATTCACAGGTTTTAAATATCTGAACTCTTGTAGGAAATAAGATCATAAACTCCAGGTTTAGAGTAATATTTATTTACTATGCTATACCTAGAAAGGAATGAAGGAGTGTGCATATGAATTAGAGTTGATTGACTATCACACCTCAATTCTTGCATTGACTTTTTATAGGCATGCAATTTGTATTCTTCAAAGAAGGACATATACAGGTTTAGTGGACTTTCTCTTTGTTAATGCATTTTAACTATACAGACTAATTATATTAATTTTGTGTTGTCCTTTTCAATTTTCGCCCATTCAGTATACAGACTAATGGGTTTCATTATAGAATATTCATACATCCATATAACATACTTAGATTATATCCACTTCCCCATTACCTCTTCTTTCCCTCCTTTAGCCCCTTCCCCTGATCCTTTCTTCATCTCTAATAGTCTGCCTTCTAATTTTGTGTTGTCCTTTTTTCTTTATTGTATTCCACATATGAGAAACATTTGATACTTGTCTTTTTGAGCCTTGTTAACATGATGATCTCCAGATTCCTCCATTTTCCTTAAATTGACATCATTTCATTCTTCTTTATGGCTAAATAATGCTGTATTTTGTGTGTGTGTGTGTGTATGTGTGTGTGTGTGTGTGTATTTATCTGTTCATGTGTTGTTGTTACCTACAGTTGATTCTATATCTTAGCTGTTATGAATTGTGCCACCACAAACATGGCTATGCATATATCTTTATGATATGCTAACTTTAATTCCTTTGGATATATACTGAATAATGGTATAGTTGAATCATGTGGTTGTTCTATTTTTAGTTTTTTGAGGAATCTCCATACTCATTTCCCTAGTGACTATACTAATTTACATTCCCATCAACAGTGTATATTTTTTTTCACCCCCTATGTAATCATTATTGTTTTTTTATTCTTGATCATAACCATTCTGACTGGGGTGAGATGAAATCTCAGTATAGTTTTGATTTGCATTTCTTGATAGCTAATGACATTGAACATTTTTTCATGTAATTGTTGACCATTTGTACTTCTTCTTTTGAAAAGTGTCTGTTCAGTTCATGTGCCCATTGATTGGGTTGTCTTTTTGGTGTTAAGTTTTTAAAATTTTTTATATATTCTGGATGTTAAACTTCTGTTGGAAGATTCCCCCCACCCCACCAGAACCTATCATGTCATTCAGTTGTTTCCTTTGCTGTTTTTAATTTGATGCTTTTCCATTTGTTGATTCTTGCTATTACTTCCTGAGTTGTTTAGAAAGTCCTTGCCTGTGCTTGTATCTTAATTTGTTTCCCCTGTGTTTTCTTCTAGAGGTTTCATCTAGAAGATCTTATATATAGATCTTTGATCCATTTCATGTTGATTTTTGTACAGGGCAAGAGATAGAGATCTAGTTTCAACCCTTATGTACATCCACCTTTCCCAGCACCATTTGTTAAAGAGGCTGTCTTTTCTCCAAGGTGTGTTTTTGGCACTTTTGTCAAAAATCAGATGGCTGCCGCAGTCTGGCTGGGCACAAAATCATGAGCCACTCACAGCCTTGTAGATTCAAACAGCAATTCTTTATTCCCGAACTCACACCGGCACTCTACAAACACGTTCTGGGCAAAATCCACACTCTCCACCGGGCTCTGAATCCCAAATACTCTCTGAATCCCGCGAGAACTCAAGGCACCTGAGGCAGCAGGATATGCCCTATTCCTAGCAGGAATCACCTTAAACCTGGAACCCCACTAAATCCCGATCCGCCCTAAACCCTGATCCACCCTAAACCTGGATCCGCCCTGGTCCTTGAGCAAGGTCACCTTTCATGCAAAGTCACTGCAAATAACCTGGGTCCACCATGGAGAGTCCTTCCTCTAAGCAACATGGAGTAGGCTGACAAAGAAATTGCGATACATCATTCCTACTTGGCAATGGCTCTCAGCAGATGGCTGTAGCTGTGTGGCATTGTCTCTGTGTCCTCTATTCTAATCCATTAGTCTACATGTCAGTTTTCATGCTAGTATCATGTTTTTTTAAATTACTATAACTCTAGTATATTTTGTTTTTTCTAAATATATTTTTTAGTTGTAGTTGGACACAGTACCTTTATTTTTATTTATTTGTTTTTATATGGTGCTGAGGATTGAACCCAGGGCTTCATGCGTGTGAGACAAGCGCTCTACATCTGAGCCACAGCCCCAAGCCCTTATAGTATATTTTGAAATTGAGTATCAGGATATCTCCAGCATTGCTCTTTTTGCTCAAGATTGTTTGGCTATTCAAGGTCTTTTGTGCTTCCATATGAATTTTAGGATTATTATTTTTTTTTTAGCTCTGCAAAGACTGTATTGGTATTTTGATCGTGATTTTGTTAAATCTGTAGGTCATTTTTGGTAACATGGTCATTTTAGTCCTTTCCATTTTTTAGTATTTTCTTTAGTGTTTTATAATTTTCATTAAAAAGACTTTCACTGCCTTGGTTAGGTAGGTTTATTCCTAGGTATTTTATTTTTTTTTAAGCTATTATGAATAGAATTGTTTTCCTGATTTCTTTCTTAGTGAGTTTGTTGTTGGTATATAGAAAAGATATTGATTCTTGTTTGTTTACTTTGTATTCCACTACTTTGCTAAATTTATTTAATATACAAGTCTTCTGGTAATGTCTTTAGAGTCTTCTAAGTATGGGATCATATGTAAACAGGGAGAATTTGATTTCTTCTTTTCTTATTTGTATCCCTTTTCGTCCGTCTTTTGCCTAATTTTTCTCACTAAAATTTCAAAGATGATGTTAATAAGAAGGGTGAGAGTCTACATTTTTCTCTTCTTCCTGATTTTATAGGAAATGCTTTCAATTTTCGCCCATTCAGTATAATGTTGGCTATGGGTTTTCATATATACCCTTTATTATATTGAGATATGATATTTCTTTATCACTTTTTTCATGAAAGGACCTTGAATTTTGTCAAAGTCTTTTTTTTTTAATTATTGAGATGATCATGTGATTTTTTTTCTTGATTCTGTATATGTGATGTATTATATTTATTGACTTGTATGTTGAACTGTTCTTGCATGTCTGGAATGAAATCAACTTAATCATGGTATATGATCTTTTTAATGAGGATGGCACATTTTTCTTTAGGTACCTAAATTGTAAGATAATTGCAAATATTATAATGAAATATTACATTTATTATTTTTTTTCTTATTCATTTACAATTGAGTTATAATTTGAGTGCTATTTTTAAAGAATGGTGATAACATGTTTTAAAAAATAAAAACTATTTCACTACTTGGCTAGGGAAAGCGTAATACAAGATTCTATCAGTTTGAGACTACTTTTTCTCTAACTGGTGATATCTGTGATCTCGAATCACTTTCTTCTATGGGATCTGATTTATTTTTCAATGGTTATATTCTATTTTCTTCAATTCCAACCTTCTACTAGTTCAGTTTTTATACTCAAGCATGGTAATTTGAACTTACTCCTATTAAATTACATCCTATTGGTGTGGGCTGAATATGTTCACTGTTCTCATAAAAACCTCATTTTAGTTCTTCATCTAATTTTAATAGAAAGTTTTTATTTATTCAACCACAATCATAACCTTTAAGTATTGTAACAGAAATTTCTTCATATCATTAATTTTTAAGAAATGGTTATTGATATATTAAAGGGCAGAGTTGAAAAAGATTTTCTGATAATAAATGTTAGGTCTTATAGGTCATACAGTCTGTATCACAACTACTCAGTTCTGTCATTCTACCACAAAAGCAGTCATTGCCAATATGTAAATGATGAACAGAATTGTATTTCAGTTAAACCTTTATTTACAGAAATAATTAGCTGGATTTGACCTAAGCACAGTTCCAGGCCCCCTGCTCCAAGGGGTAGGGGATGCTGGGATCAAATCCAGGGCATTGGTCATGCTGAGCATGTGCTCTGCCACTAAGAGTTACATCCCTAGATCCATAGGTAGTAGTTTTTGAACTGTTGTTTTAAAGATATTGTAAAAATGGGCCAAGGACCTGAACAGACACTTCTCAGAAGAGGACATACAATCAATCAACAAGTACATGAAAAAATGCTCACCATCTCTAGCAGTCAGAGAAATGCAAATCAAAACCACCCTAAGATACCATCTCACTCCAGTAAGATTGGCAGCCATTATGAAGTCAAACAACAACAAGTGCTGGCGAGGATGTGGGGAAAAGGGTACACTTGTACATTGCTGGTGGGACTGCAAATTGGTGCAGCCAATTTGGAAAGCAGTGTGGAGATTTCGTGGAAAGCTGGGAATGGAGCCACCATTTGACCCAGCTATTCCCCTTCTTGTTCTATTCCCTAAAGACCTAAAAAGAGCATGCTACAGGGACACTGCTACATCGATGTTCACAGCAGCACAATTCACAATAGCAAGACTGTGGAACCAACCTAGATGCCCTTCAATAGACGAATGGATAAAAAAAATGTGGCATTTATACACAATGGAGTATTACTCTGCATTAAAAAATGACAAAATCATAGAATTTACAGGGAAATGGATGGCATTAGAGCAGATTATGCTAAGTGAAGCTAGCCAATCCCTAAAAAACAAATGCCAAATGTCTTCTTTGATATAAGGAGAGTAACTAAGAACAGAGTAGGGTCGAAGAGCATGAGAAGAAGATTAACATTAAACAGGGATGAGAGGTGGGAGGGAAAGGGAGAGAGAAGGGAAAATGCATGGAAATGGAAGGAGACCCTCAGAGTTATACAAAAGTACATACAAGAGGAAGTGAGGGGAAGAGGAAAAATAATACAAGGGGGACAAACGAATGTCAGTAGAGGGGGCAGAGAGAGAAGAGGGGAGGGGAGGGGAGGGGAGGGGGGATAGTAGAGGATAGGAAAGGCAGCAGAATACAACAGACACTAGTATGGCAATATGTAAATCAATGGATGTGTAACTGATGTGATTCTGCAATCTGTATATGGGGTAAAAATGGGAGCTCATAACCCACTTGAATCAAATTGTGAAATATGATATATCAAGAACTATGTAATGTTTTGAACAGCCAACAATAAAAAATTTAAAAAAAAAAAAAAAAAAAAGAATTTTTCTCTTCTTTTTTTTTTTTTTCCGCAGCGGGTGGATACCAAGGATTGAACTCAGGGCCACTGGATTCACTGAGCCATATCCTCAGCTCTGTTTTTGTATTTTCTTTAGAGACAGGGTCTCACTGAGTTGCTTAGTGCTTCACTTTTGTTGACGGTGGCTTTGAACTCGAGATCCTTCTGCCTCAGCCTCCCAAGCCCCTGGGATTACAGGTGTGTGCCACCATGCCCAGCAGAATTTTTCTCTTCTTGATTACATAGTTTGATATCTATTTGATCTAAATTTCCATAATACCCAAGAGCTGACTTGATCTTTATGTGATAGAGTTGGCCATAGTGCTTAAAATTGGCTTTGAAAGTTGAGGCAGAATTTATTATTACTTTTCCATATTCCTTTGTTCCCTTTTCCCTCACTAAAACACCCTGTGGGGTAGTCTATTTGACCAGCTGAAACTCTTCTTTTCTAGTCTCCCTTTCAGTGAGGGGGTGATTGCATGATATGTGTGGCTCAGGAGGCCTTAGGAGAAGTCCCAAAGCAGTGACTCTGGGAAAGCTTGTTAAGATAGGGTTGACTCTGTTGGCCCATGTTCTTTTGTCCTTTTCCTTTTCCCCACATCAAATAGTGCTGCCAAATCTTTAACAGTAATAGCTATCTTATAATGTACCAGGCAGGAAAGGACAAGGTTACAAAGGTATGTGCCTCACATCCTTGTTTGCTGCTCTAGCCATGGACTGTCTTACCTCTATATCTACTGTGGGGAGGGATGTAAATAGTTCTGTCTCTTTTATTCATTATTATGTACAGCTGAACTCAGTTTCCCATCGTTTAAAAAGTAAATGCAGGCATGGATAATACTTAAATATTAAATTGACATTAGGTTATTTCTTTTGTTGTTAAACTCAGCATCCATTTATTTTCTGCAAAATAACATCATCATATTAACTTCATATTATAAAATTGAACTGTATCTTGTGATTTGTTCATCATATGCAATTTTTAAAATATGTTCTCATTTTTTAAAAGCTGTAAGTTTAAGGAATTTGTACCTAGCTTGAGTTGTACATTTAACATGATAAATTAAAAAATGGAATTTTTGGAGAATATTTTTCATTTGAAAAGAGTTTGATGAACATTAGATAGGGCAAAGGGGAAGGAGGGGAAGGGAGCAGGCATGTTGTTAGGAAAGATGGTAAAATGAGATGAACATCATTACCCTAAGTATATATATAAAGACACAAATGGTTTGACTCTACTTTGTAAACAATCAGAGACATGAAAAATTGTGCTGTATCTGTGTACAATGAATTGAAATGAATTCTGCTGTCATGTATAACAAATTAGAGTAAATAAACAAATTTTTAAAAAAGGAAATAAAAGAGTTTGATGATGACCAAGAGATGAGGACCTGCCCTAGTATGGTGGTTTAATCTTGAATTCAACCAATATTTTAATGTTTCATATATGTCTTTCTCAGTGTAATTTTTATTATGTGTCTGAATAGAAGTGACTACTCCCTTCTGCCTTAGAACAAACTTCGATAGTAATATCAATAACAGTTCATATACTTATTTGTTTATATGTTCATTTCTTTCTCAGGGCTTAGTACTATGATTGATGCTCAAAAGTATGTTTGGTGAATGAATAAGTAAATAATATATACTTGGTAGCTATTGAAATCGAAAAACACATTTTGATATGTACTTGCCCTAATTGATTTCCACATCTCCACAAGATAGAGACTAAGAGAAATGCTCAGTTTTTCTTAATATTCAGTAAATTATGAAACTATACTAACAAGCCTAATTAGTAAACCAAAGAAAGATTAGTATCCTATAATATTATGAGAGAGGCTCTCAGTTTGTACTAAAACAACTCAACTTATTCCCTCATTTATCTTTCAACATTTAAGTATTGTTATGTCCATGTCTTTATTAATAAAGTGAATTTAATATGGTAAATTATTTTTACTGCTTATAAAATCACTATAGATAAAGCAGATCTAACTTACTTCTTTATTGCTTTTTTATATAAATTATATTTTTGTTTCGAACTCCAAAATATTCTAATTAATATTTCATCTAATTAAGCCCTAAATATTCTCCACTAATTGTTATAGGAATAATCAACTTTTTTTAAACTTGTATTTCTATAAACAAGAATAGATAATTGTGTGAAAATTAACATGTGAAAAAAATGGCTCAGTGGGAATTATTATGCATCCTGAAAGCAATAATTGTCTCAAAATAGCAGAAATACACCTTCCCCCACCTCAACCATCAAGTAGAATGCAGAGATTATTTCCTGTTTTGTTCTTTATTAGTAAAAGTTATAGGGCAATTTTGTGCTAATGGAGTCAGACTAATGAAGCATAATATTTTCAAGATATTATCAAGCATTAGAGACTGGTTTAATTTTTTAAAACTCATGAACAGAAAAAGCAGTTCTTTTTTAAAATTCATTAGATTTTTGGCATATAGAAAGAATTTATTTGTAGTACCTTGCATCTCTTATTTAACTTGTAATTATTTTAGCCTTTTATGTCTTTCCTGTACATGTCTGATGTTTCCTAATGGGTGAAAAGAGCTAAAACAAACAAAACACATTTTGACTTGTTTTTCTAGGTTATAACGTTGAAACAGATGTAAGTTTTTCAGCTAAAGCCTTTCTCCTGCCCCCGTTAACAGACTCTAGAAGTCTTTGGGTATACTTACCTTCTATGTGTTTCTGACACTGGTGGGTAAGAATAAATGTCTGAAGCTGTTAAGAATGGCAAAGGAGAAAGGTGACATGAGTAGGCCACTGAATTACTCAGTCCTGGAACCATCCCACTCTTGTTACGAATTATGTGATAATAGTAATTCCCTTTTGTGATAAGAGTCATTTTGTTCTTGCTCTGCCTCCTAATGGAAAACCATGGTTTGGGTTTGTTTGTTCATTTGTTTCTGGTTCATTATAATTATATATAGTAATGAGATTCATATTGTAAAAGCAGTTTTTAAAGTCACCCACTATTCCTTCATTTATAATACCTAAATTTGAAGCTACCATCCTCTGCTACTCACTCGTATCTGTTGTGATTATTTCTTCCAAGAGTGAACAGTTATTTGGTTCATATTGAATAGAACTGATTATCACCATTCTAATGGCAATAAAGGTTTTATGGTACTCTTCCATGATCACAGCTTGATTTACTTGGTTTAGGTTTTTTCATAAAATGGATGAGATTAAGAAACTGTGTATGAATATGTAGGACATTTATAATTATCTGTTTGTAATTAAGAGCAATGCTTTAAACTCTTACAGAAGTGCTATAGACTGATTTGGTATGCAATCAAAGTAAATTCTATAGTTTTTTAGTTTTCAATATGAAAATTTATGACCAAAGAGTAAGAATTACAGATTCAAATCCATTGTTTAAATAATTTCTTTAGATTTTTTTTTTAAATCTAGGGTTTATTCAGCTTTAATTTTAAGTATAAACATGAAATTGACTGTAATAATAACTTCAGAATGAATATCCAGGGGGAAAATGCCCCAAAGCAGGTTTTTAGGTATATCTGGAGCATATGCTAATAGCCTAATGTACATTTAAGACTTGTGTATGAGTATACTTAAAAATATGGGAATGTGTGATAACCTCAGGAATTTGGGGAAGATAAGAAGTGAAAATGACAAAGGATTGAGGACCCAAAAGGTTGGGAAAATGAGAGGTACTGGGGAAAAAGGCAGATATGAGAGCTAGGAGGAGACTCAGTTGCATGTGGAAGTTCCACTCAAGATTTTCTAGGAAGTGATGGTTCTATTTTGGACATTACAAAGAGGCCAAGCTAGATATGGGCTGCAGCCAAGGTTTCCTCACTATATACAAAGGCACTTGTCATTTCCCAAATTAGTGGAAAACAAGAATTCTTTTCATATTTTTGACCTAATTTTTTTCTTTTCTTAGTTTCCATGATTTTAGGACACTTGTGTTTATATTTGGATTTTAAACTAGATTCGGAAAGGTATAAATCAGCAGGTTCTTTATGAACACATAATAAATTGTACTTATAGAGAATATTTCTAGAAAGAATCACAAGAAATTGGTAATTAGCCTTACAGAGGGCAGTATCTGAGTCATCCTTAAGGAATAGAGATTGGAGAGACTTTCCATTTTGTACATTTTTCTGTTTCTCGAATAATGTGCTTTTGAATGTATCACCAAGTAAAAAACTTAATGAAATTAGAACTAAAAAATAAATTCATCATTTTGACTTTTTATAGTTATAGGGTAAATTTTTAAGAAATTATTGTGGTTGCAAAAAATACTGTGGTTTGGTCCTCTGGATTCATGGTCTTTATTGCTTGATCTTTTAGGGAAGTAGGTAGAAGTTATTCAGCCAACATTAATTAAGGTAGCTTTGGTCAAATATACTGTATTAAAGAATGGGAATTGATTTTTACTAATGGAAAAATTCAACATGAGTATCTCAAAGGCTTGTCTTCTCTTTGCAGTAATAGTTTACTGATGCTGAAGCGTACATGGCAATTGATTAAGTAGATGACTGTTTTCAGATATGATGCCTTTAATCCTATACCTAGAATTCCAAACAGAATAAGAGTGCCTATTTTATATCTACGCACCTCATTAATTTTTTTGTGTAATTGTAAGTATTTTTTGAAGAGCTTTACTGTTTTATTTTTGTGTATATAATCTGTTTATATGGGTGTTAATTATAGAAAAGGTGTTTTTTTTATGTAAAAAAATTGAAGAAAAGCTTCACTTTAGATCCAAATTGTTCATTTCAATGTGTCTTTTAATAGAAATTTAGCTGGAATATAAAGTGTTTCTCCAAAAAGTATAATGCTGTTCAGTTTTCTCTCTGTATCAGAATTTGAATTAAAAATAGCAAACACCAAACATGTGCATCCAAAGATTTGGATGTTGTAAACACTGGAGTATATATTAATATTTTAAGTGGACGATTAATATAAGGAGCCTCAAGGTTTTGGAAACAATTCAGTAAAATGAAAAGTTGCTTTTGGTGTCTAGAGCCAAGCTGATAAATTACAGTGTAAAAAATTAACAATGATTTTGGATCAAATAATATTATTTATGTTTGTTACAAATGGAAAACTGAACTACCTGTAAAATTATTATAGAATTATAGGTACACCAAACCAAGTTTGGCAAATACAATGGATAGTGTTTAACAAGGAAGTATTCTTTTTCATTGTTGGTTAAGGGTCCTATAACTTGGGTCCGATTTGCTATTTCTCAATGGGTGAAAAGCTATTTTATTTCCAAGGATAATGGTGATTATTGGCAGCCCTCCCTTTACAAAGTAGACTTTAGTTTTAATGAAATATTATATAAATTTTCTATAAAGTAATAAATGTATTAGCCATATTTTCCCTTTTACTTATTTATTTTGTGATAGTGGAGATTGACGCCAGGGCCTTGCACATGCTAGGCAAGCACTCTACCATTAAGCTATGTCTCCCCTACCCACACTTTTAAATTTTTATTTTGAGACGAGGTCTTACTAAGTTGCCTATGCTGGCCTTGAACTTGCCATGTTTTGGTGTCTAACTGGACACTTCTTCTCAGTCTTTTGTCCTGGATCTTTCTCCTCTTTGTGATCTCTGATTATTGGAGTACTCCAGGACTCAGTGTGTGAATGTCTTTTCTTTTCTCTATACTTTTTTCTCTATTGTGGTTAAAACAAACAAGCATAAAATTTGCTATCTTAACCATTTTAACTGCATGGTAATGTTAATTATGTGCATCTTGCTGTGCAGCCAATCTCTACAGCTCTTTCATCTTGCAGAACAGAAATGCTTTACTCTTTGAGCCACTCCCCTATTCCACCCTCTCTTCTCTCCATACTCTTCCTCTCTAGGTGTTTTCATCTAGTCTCCTGACTATAAATCATGTGTTTGTTACTTTGCTTTAGAATGTTTTTAGCTCCCCTCCTCTGTTACTTTACTTCCATTTTGCACACTTTTTCTTATTGTCTTCCTTTCTGTTTCTATTATCCTTATTTAGAATATGTACCATTCATCAAATTCTTACATACCAAGCTTCATTGCTTTCCAGATTTTCATGTTCTCCCATCTTGAATCTTTATCAAGGTATGTTTATTTTTGTTTTCTCAAGTTTCTCTCCTCAGATGGTTTCTATGAGTAGTGTTGTATTGAAGATCTTTGTTACCTTCAAGCATCTTTTTGCCATCCTTTACAAAAAAGAGGTAGATTGGCTGGGAATGGAGGTTATTTCTGCAAATGTAAGAAGTGGTGACACATGCTTGTAGTCCCAGCTATCTGGGAGGCTGAGGCAGGAGGATTGCTTGAGCCTACATGTTTTTTTTTTGTTGTTGTTTGTTTGTTTTTAATATTTATTTTTTAGTTGTAGTTGACACAGTCCCTTTTTATTTATTTATTTTTATGTGGTGCCGAAGATCGAACCCACGATGTTGCACATGCTAGGTGAGTGCTCTACCTCTGAGCCACAACCCCAGCCCTTTGAGCCTACGTGTTTTAGACTAGCCTGTGCAACATAATGAGACCCCCATCTAGAAAATTAACAGGAGGGAGAAAAAAAGGAAGAATAAAGAAGAGAAAGTTCTTCAAAATAATAGGAATTAAAACTCAGTTTGTCGATAGGTTTAGTATGTATACCGTAACATATAATTAGATATTTAACTTATGCCAAAAGATGCTGACACTTGTTTTTTTTTTTTGTTTTTTGTTTTTTTTTTTTTTTGCACCTTCACACAGCATTCTTCTAATCTCTATGAAATACCAATGGTGAAGATTAAGAATTGAAATGAAAGTGACCACAACACTCAGAGCAACCAATAGATCTTTATTGCAGCAGTGCAACAAAGGAGAAAAGAAAGAGAGAGAGAGAGAAGAAAGAGAGAGCAAGAGAGAGAGACAGAGCAAGAGAGAGAGACAGAGCAAGAGAGAGAGGGGCCTGGCAGGAGGGAGTTTTTATAGCCCAAATCTAATGAGGCCTCTGGGTCTGCAAGCTGCCTTTTTGGCACAAGGGTGGGGTTAAGTGTTCAGCCTTGGGGGGGTGGGTTGAGTGTTCAGCTTTGAAGTAAACAGGTGATAAAGGACCAGACACAGGGGGGTTTGGGTGCGTGGGCTATCCTGCAGCTAACATTTGTTCAGCCCGCCCTGCACCTAACAAGAATGAAGTGGGAAGTCATTTGTACCATCACTTGCCATTTTGTCACATTTTGAAGGGTCAGTGCCACTCTCCATGGGTAGGCCATGGGCATAGCACATCTGAAGCTGTAATACTACCACATAGCCACATGCCTTTGCCAGCTGGAAAATCATATAAAATCAGAACTGGCCCATGTTTCCTCTACATTTATAAACATCTCTTTCTAGCCTGGTCCTTAAGTATTTGTCAACATTTTATGGTAGTGTCTCAAAGAGTAGAGCATTTCTGTTCTGCAAGATGAAAAGAGCTGTAGAGATCTGCAAGATGCACGTAATTAACATTACTGTGCAGTTAAAATGGTTAAGATGACAAATTTTATGTTTGTTTGTTTTAAGATGATTGGTTTGATAATTAAGAAATTAGGGACTGGGGTTGTAGCTCGGTGGTAGAGCACTTGCCTAGCACTTGGAGGCACTGGGTTCTCTCCTCAGCACCACATAAAAATAAATAAATAAAATAAAGATATTATGTTCATCTACAACTAAAAAAATATTTAAAAAACAAGAAATTAATTTTTTTTAATTTTTTTTCAGGTGTATGGTGGCTGATGAAGTAAGTATTTTCACATCTTTTATAAAATTATACAACAAATTTTTAATGAACTCTATTTTCCATATTCACTATTCTCCTTTGGTTTTCCATGATTAATATGTGTTTATGTAGAAAGAGAGAGTGATGAGGGTGAAAGATATGCAGGGTGGTAGAAGAAGAAGAAAGAATGAGTATGTATTAGTGTGTTTGTGTGCCAGGGTGTGCCTGGGTGTGTATGTGTGTGTTTGCAAAGCATATATCTGGGAAATGTGTTAATATTAGTCACCCCCAATTTTATATTGTTTCCTAGGATGCACAAATGTGTTTTGAAATGTAGCCACTCAAAAACTGAACTCTTCCTTTCATAGTACTGCTTGAGTAAAACCTGAATTTTAATTATTTTGTTCTAAAGGTTATTGTTAATTGTTTCCTATGAGTATTAAATAGTGCTAAAATCCATTTTATTTTCACTAAACACTTTTATACAATTAAATGGCATGTACTTATCTCATATATGTCCATTTTAATGTTTTCTCAGTGAAATTGAAGCTCTTGTTACATGAACTATGATACTCAAGTACTTTCTGAGAATATTATAGTATAAATCAAAGTAATTTTGATACCAGTTTGAGAAATGTATTGCTGTTTTCATGATGTTTTTAAGAAAAATAACAAAACATACTTTTCAAAATACATTAGAAATGAAAGAACAAGAAACTAACTAAAAAATAGAAGTGGAATCTAGTTTTTAATTCTTCTAATTATTGTGTTTTAATCTTAGTTAAATATAAACTCCCATCAATATCTCATCTCTACAGTCTCTTTTTCAGGAAGAAAATGAACAAGAATATTTGTGAATACTATGTAAAAAAGTTGATGTTGGGATTCTCTGTTCATGCTGATTTGTAATTACCTAACTTTTTAGTTTAGATTTTTCATTCTATTTAAACTAGATGTTATTACTAGAAAGTTAATCATAGCCTATGAAGGATTTGAGCAATATAATTGGAGAAACAAGACACAGACGTTTAGAAGCAATTAACAGAAATTTCTCTTTCAGAACAGCAGGAGTTTCAACAGGCTCTCCTTAATTAATTTTAAGAATCCAAAATGACTTCACAAGGCTTTTGTTTTTTAGTACTTGAATATGTTTTCATGAAAGAATGTAAATTCATTTTTCAAAACCTCTAAGCTAGTCACTCTAACCATTTTCTCTTACATAGTATCTATGTGTCAAATATGTATGTGATATATATGTATGTGTCTGTGAATATAATTTCAAAATAGTCCAGTTTTAGGGGAGGTACTGAGGAATGAAATTGACCAAATTATGTCACGTATGAATATATAACAACTAAGTCCACTATTATTTATAATTTTAATGCACCAATGCTATGTGTGTATATGTGTGTGTGTGTGTGCGCGCGCGCGTGTATGCCAGTTTTATGTCCAAAGAAAATATAAAAGTTAACACCATTATTGATGATCTTCACAAGTAAGTCATGAGGAAATTTTAGAGGTCTTGGTACATCATTGGTACCTTGGTCTTAACTTGATTTTCAGAGATTTGAATAAGCCTTTAGATTAAAGGCTTATAGATTACTATGGAATCTCTCATTAATTGAGAGAAACATTTGGTCAGCACCTTAATCCCTGTTAACATTTACATAATTCTCCAACAAACCCCTCTTCTCCTCAGTGAACATTATACTTGAGCATGCAGAGTTCTTGATGAATCCTTAGCCAGCATATCTTCATTATATTGATTGCTTTTCATCACTTTTTATCATAGCATCTTTCACATGTTGAATTATTTGTCATCTTTCAAAACCTTATTTTTTACTTTAATAAGTTTAAAAGAGCCCTTTAATAGTTCCACAATTGCATTTCTCATAATGATTTTCACTAGGATTTTAAAGACTGATTCTTTGCCACCTAAGGGACTTAACAGGGTTTGTGATGTTAAATTCTATTAATAATATTATTTAAGAAAACTTTCTCACCTTTACACATGAGTATGAAAAGCAGGCTATAGAAATTAACAGTCTAAGATCACAATTCTTTACCACTAATATTCTCTATTAGTGATAGAATTGAAATGCAATTTTTTTGGGAATATTACTGAGTTGCTGTAGATGAAAGTAAATCAAAAGTGCAGAAGTAGAAAGAACTTGTGTATGTGTAAATTATATGAACTCTAGTTTGACCTTCATTTTATTTCCTATACTGTTCTCCTTTTGCTTTTATCATAAAATGTTATGAAGTTAAAGAAGGAAATACAGACTGTAATTTGAAGGTCAACCACTTTTTGATTGTTAAATTCAAAAATATATTTTGATAATGATGAGTATTTGACTCATCAAATAGCTGGGAGCCTTAGGAGAGCAATTTTACATCTGTATTATTGAACCTACTTTTTTTTAGATGCTTGAATACCCACTTGGAGTATTGTGTAATTTAACTGTCTGCTGTGATGTTTCTTCCCTAGATTTAGAAACACATGACTTCCTTCACTGGTGTTACCCACCTCTTAGTATCTTTCCACTATTATCTTTTTTTTTTAATGTTTAGTCTTTGGAGGACTATATAATCCACCTTCTTGATGTATATAAGATAGTCATTAGTTTAAAATTGAAATGATTTAATTTGTTTAATTGTGTGATCATGTGTTTCAGTTATAAAACTACTTCTGATAAGCAACAATGCTGCAACATTTAATAAAATGAACTTTTTAAACTTAGCTTAAACTCTTTTAATTATTTCTTTTTTTCCCTTCTCTTATTTTAACACAATTGTTCTTTCAAGGACTGTATAGTGAATATACAGAAACACTTATGAATTTGCATTCCATAAATAATAGATTCAGACAACAGTCTATAGTCAGGATTTTGCAGCATTATGTTATACATTTTTTTTTTTTTTTTTTTTTGTACCAGGGATTGAACTAAAGGGTACTTGACTGCTGAACCACATCCCCAGCCCTATTTTATATTTTATTTAGAGACAGGGTCTCACTTAGTGTCTCACTTTTGCTGAGGGTGGTTTTGAACTTGCAATTCTCCTGTCTCAGCCTCCCAAGCCGCTGGGATTATAGGTGTGCGCCACCATGCCCAGCTTCACGTTGTTTTTTTTTTTTGTGTGTGTGTGTGTGTGGTGTTGGGGATTGAACCCAGGGCCTTGTACACGAGAGGCAAATATTCTACCAACTGAGTTATATGCTCAGCCCTATACATTATTTTTTAATAATTATTTTTAAGCACTGTCCTTGTTTTTCATTTGAGAATTATTTAAAATGTCCATTCACAAATAGATAATGTAAACATGAAAAAGTTTCACATTAACACAAACCAGGTAATTCAGTTGGCTGGTATCTGAGGAAAAGTACTAAACCTACATATTTTCTTTTTTTTAAATTAATTTTTTTAAAAAATAAATGACAGCGGAATGCATTACAATTCTTGTTACACATGTAGAGCACAATTTTTCACATCTCTGGTTGTATATAAAGTATGTTCACATCAATTCATGTCTTCATACATGTACTTTGGATAATGATGTCCATCACATTCCACCATCCTTGCTAACCCCCTGTCCCTCCCACACCTCTGCTAGAGTTTGTCTATTCCTCCCATGCTCCCCCTCCCTACCCCACTATGAGGCAGTCACCTTATATCAGAGAAAACATTCGGCATTTGTTTTTTGGGGATTGGCTAACTTCATTTAGCACTATCTTCTCCAGCGCCATCCAGTTGAGTTTGAAAAACTTTATCAGATTTCTTTGCAGACAGAAATCTGCAGGTATCTGGAAATGCTGAAAGAACCCCTTGGGAAGGTTCTTTCTGCCCAGAAAACTTTAAAATTGAAATGGTGATTTAGACTCTCCCAATATTAACTTTATAGTTGTGAGGACTAAGAAATTAAATTTAACATGAAGTTTTAGTTTTCCTTTTATATGAGCCTACCCGTGTTTGACAAAGCAAGCTAAGATTGCAATTTTTATTTTATTGTCTTCTATAGTTCCTAGTTTTCTTTCCTCCTGCCCTAGTTGAATTTAACATGCTCTTCTTTTTGCTCTTTCTATTTCCAATTCATAACTCTTCATTTCAGCCCACGTTTTCTGAATGAATGAATAAGTGAAATAACTGATTAAATAGTTTATACTTAAATCTCACATGGCATGATCTGTCCTAGTGCTTTACATGTATTATTTAATCCCCATCACAACCTGTGGGTTTGTGTTATTATTATTATTATTTGTTCTCTTTTTACATACGAAAACTGAGGGATAGTAAATTAAGTAGATTGCCCAAGAATATCCATCTAAAATAGCCTGGGACCTGGTATTTGACCTGAAGTAATCTCGTACCCAGGTCTATCAGTGACTTTTTACTTATTTATTTTATTTTTTTGCTATTGGGGATTGAATGCAGCAGTGCTTAACCACTGAGCCCCATCCCCTTCCCTTTTTTAATATTTTATTTAGAGACACGGTCTCTATAAATTGCTGAGGCTCTTTGAACTTCATCTTCCTGCCTCAGCCCAGCATGTTTACTGTTATATATAAAGTTTCAGGGTACCAGACTTTACTTATTTTCTTTTCTTTTTTATTTTAATTTTATTTTTTACAATAGTAGGGATTGAACTCAGGGGTGCTCTGCCACTGAGCTATATCCCCAACCCTTTTTTATTTTTGTTTTCAGATAGGGAGTCACCACTCAGTTGCCAAGGCTGGCCATAAATTTGGAATCCTCCTGCTTCAGCCTCCCAGATTGCTGAGATTACAGGTACCCAGCTTGTTTTAACATATTTTTTTACTTTTAGCATTATACTGTGCTTCAGATGCATCTCATATGTATTCGACCCCAGTTCTAAAATCAGTTATTTCTCCAAGAAAATTAATTTGTTTTATTGAAGAATGATGCTAGAATGAGGATCCGGGCACTGCATGTGCTTATTTTTACTGAGGCATCTTTCCTTCTAGGTTCTGTTAGCTGACAGAAAAGGAGATAAATGTATGTATATGAACTTTCATGTATTTATACTCAGATATTTGTAAATATTTGTATCCATAACTATCTGTAGCTGTAATAAAGTTAAGTATGAGTTTATACTGATATTCCAACTCGAATCCATTACCACATTGATTTTTCTTGCCTCTTCCACTTGCTTGTCTGTAATTCCCCATTCAAACAATGAGAACCTTGACTCCCACTATTTGCCACCATTAATTATTTCAGTTCCATTGTACATGTATGGTAGTTAAATGGTTGACCTGTGTCCTTATGTGAGATAATTTTATTAACTAGAGTACAGTGCTTTATCAGATGATTATAAAGAATAGTTTTAATGTCCTACACAATCCTATGTTTTTCTCTTAATTCCCATTGGACCTGAACCTTGGCAACCACTGATATATTTAGTCACTCAAGCATCATCAATCCTAATTATAATTAATGATTCTAATTTTATGACAATAGAGTTTTTCATGGTGGTTCTATTCATTTAGTAATATTCATTAAAGTGACCTCCATGCCTTTTTGTAGCTTGATAACTTATTCTTTTTATCATTGACTAACACTGCATTACATGGATATACCACAATTTGTTTTTCTGTTCACCAAGGTGAAGCAACATCTTATGACTCCCAGTTTTTGACCATTATGAATAAAAACTTGAGCTTTTTGTGTGGACACAAATTTCCCAGTCAGTTAGGTAAATATCTAGTAGTACCATTGCTGTACTATATGTTATATTAGTATTCTAGAAGCACCCTAAGAAAATACCACAAATTGATGGCCTAAAAAGTTTTTGTTGTTGTTGTTGTTTCTATTACAATTCTGGAGGCTAAAATTTTGAAATAACTGTTCAGCAGGGTTGGTTTCTTCTAAGAATTCTGAGGAATAATCTGACACCTTTCTTCTAGTTTTCAGTGAGGGCCAACAATTCTTGACAGTCTTTGGCTTGCAGATACATCACTTCATATTCACTCATATTCCCCCAACCTCCACAAAGACTATTCATTTCCAGAATTACTTAGGTCAGTACCTAAGTAATTGTGTGTGTGTGTGTGTGTGTGTGTGTGTGTGTGTGTGTGTCTGTCTGTCTGTCAGTCTTTTATTAGGACACTAATCCAAATGAATTTAAGGCTTACTCTCCTCTGCTATGACCTCATGATGATTAATTAATTTATATCTGCAGTGAATTTATTTCCAACTAAGTTCATATCCTGAGGTACTAGAGGCTAGGATTTCAACATATCTTTTGAGACAGAGCATCAAATTCAACTCACAATCTGTGGTATGGCTGTTTACTTTTGTTAGTTAACTATCAAAACTGTCTTGCATATTGGCTATACAATTTTGTGTTCCCACTAGCACTGAATGTGAATTCCTCTTGCTTTGCATCCTCACAAGCAGTTGGTATTATAGTTTGTATGTGAGGTGTCCCACCCAAAAGCTCACCTGTGAGACAATGCAAGAAGGTTCAGAGGAGAAATGACTGGGTATAGCCTTAATGTAATCCGTGAGTTAATCACTGATTGAAGTGGTAGGATGTGGCTTAGAGGAGTTGGGAATTGGGTGGCTTTGGGATAAATTTATACCTGGAGAGTGGAGTTTCTTTTTCTGCTTCCTGATCACTGTGATGTGAGCCACTTCCCTCTGCCACACTCTTCTGCCGTGATGTTCAGCCTCA
The DNA here is from genome assembly GCF_047511675.1 of Marmota flaviventris. Taxonomy (NCBI): domain Eukaryota; kingdom Metazoa; phylum Chordata; class Mammalia; order Rodentia; family Sciuridae; genus Marmota; species Marmota flaviventris. Next base: position 93,593,804 of record NC_092508.1, read on the forward strand.
CCTTGAGCCCTGAAGAATGGAGCCAGCCTTCTATGGACCTCTGAAACCCTGAGCCCTCAAATAAACTTTTTCTCCCCTATAGTTGTTCTGGTCAGATTCTTTAGTCACAACAGCAAAACAGTTGATATTGTCATTTTTCTTTTAGCTATTCTCACAAATGTGTAGCAGTATCTTATTGTTGTTTTAATTTACAATTCCCTAATATCTTTTCATATACTCATGTGTCATCTGTATATTTTCTTTGATAAGTCTCTGTTTTAGCTCTTTGCCTTTTGTGTGTATGTATGTGTTTTATTGGATTGTTTCTTTTTTTTTTTTTGCTGTTGAATTTTGAGAATTCTAGCTTTTCTCCTGTTATCTTCTAAGAGTTTGTTTCACATTTTACATTAGTCCTGTCATCCATTTTAAGTTAATATTTGTGAAAATTGTTACATTTATATCTAATATTTTTTCCTGATAGATACCCTGTTTTCCAGTGCTGAAGCACCAATTGTAAAAAAGATTATCTTTTCTCTGTGGTCTTCCTTTGTTGAAGATCAGTGGCCATATTTCTGTGACAATACCACACTGTCTTGATTACTATAGCCTTATAGTAAGTCTTGAAATTGTGTAGTATTCATTCTCCAACTTTCTTCTTCAGTATCATATTCGCTATCCTAGGTCCTTTTTTACTTTCCTTACAAACTTTAGAATTATTTGTTATTGGTATTTGCATTGGGGTATTACATTCAGTTTAAAGATCAAGTTGTGAAGAATTGAAATATTTTTTTAATTTTTTTTCTAATTAGTTATGACAGCAGATTGCATTTTATTTCATTGTATACAAATGGAGCAAACTTTTCATTTCTCTGTTTGTACACGATGTAGAGTCACACCATTCGTGCAATCATACATGTACCTAGGGTAATGATGTCCTTCTCATTCCACCATCTTTCCCCCCCCGTACCCCCCCCCACTCCTCTTTGCCCAATCCAAAGTTCCTCCATTCTTCCCATACCCTCTTCCCCCATTATGGATCAGCATCCACTTATCAGAGAGAACATTCGGCCTTTGGTTTTGGGGGATTGGCTTACTTCACTTAATGTGATAGTTTTCTAACTCCATCTATTTACCTGCAAATGCCATAATTTCATTCTTCTTTATATACCACATTTTCTTTATCTATTCATCTATTGAAGGATACCTAGGTTGGTTCCATAGTTTAGCTATTGTGAAGTGAGCTGCTATAAACATTGATGTGACTGTTTAACTATAATATGCTGATTTTAAGTCCTTTGGGTATAGTCCAAGGAATAGGATAGCTGGATCAAATGGTAGTTCCATTTTTCTAAGGCATCGCCAACTGCTTTCCAGAGTGGTTGTACCAATTTGCAGTCCCACCAGCAACATATGAATGTACCTTTTCCCCCTCATCCTCTCCAACAGTTACTGTTGCTTGTGTTCTTGATAACTGCCATCTGAGTGGCATTTACATTAGTCCTGTTATCCATTTTTGATTTGCATTTCTCTAATTACTACAGATGTTGAACATTTTTTTCATATATTTGTTGATTGATTGCATTTCTTCTTCTGAGAAGTGTCTGTTTATTTCTTTGCCCATTTGTTGACTGGGTTATTTGGTTTTTTGGTGTTAATTTTTTTGAGTTCTTTATATATCCTAGAAATTAGTTCTGTATCTGATGTGTGTGTAGTAAAGATATTCTCCCACACTGTGAGCTCTCTCTTCATGTTATTGATTGTTTCCTTTGCTGAGAAGAAGCTTTTTAGTTTAAATCTATCCCATTTATTGTTTCTTGATTTTATTTCTTGCACTTTAGGAGTCTGGTTAAGGAAGTCAGGACCTAAACCAACATGACGAAGTTTTGGGCCTAATTAGTTATACATGACAACAGAATTGAAATCTTATATTTAGTCTTTGTTCCACGAACACAGTTTAACTTTTCATTTACGTAGAATTTTCATTTCTTTTTTATCATTAGGTTTCTTCATATATGTCCTGTGCCTCTATTGTTAAATTTATACCTATGTATTTCATTTTGGGGAGTACTGTTATTATAATTTTTAGCATGATATTTTCCAACTCCATCCATTTACCTGCAAAAGCCATAATTTCATTTTTCTTTATATACCACATTTTCTTTATCTATTCATCTATTGAAGGATACCTAGGTTGGTACCACAGTTTAGCTAGGAAGGAAGGAAAAAGAAAGGGAGATAGAGAAAAAGAGAAGACTCTTTGTGTCTTATTGATTTGTTGTTTTTGTTGTTGAGTTGAAACCGTGTGTAGTAATTAAGAAAGATTCACATTATTTTTTTCACAATGAATATTGCATCTTAGCCTGTGCCTTTATAGTAGTAGTTCCAAGATTTATTTTAAAGATTCTTTAAGATTATCTGTTGTAGGTAATCATTATCTGCAAATGGACAATTCTTCCTTTATAATATGTAGATCTTTTATTTCTTGTCTAGAAAATAAAGTTGTCTAGGTCTTCCAGTTCAGTGCTGTATAGGAGTGATGAGAAAAGACGTGCCTGCCTTATTCCTAATCTTAGGGAGAAAGCCCCAACCCACACCCACACCCTTTCTAAGCATTATCTATTTATTTATTTTTTATTATATGTTATATATATATGACAGTAGAGTGTATTTTGACATATACATATATGGAGTATAATGTATTCTAATTAGGATCCTATTCTTGTGGTTGTACATGATGTGGAGTTTCACTGGTGGTGTATTCATATATGAACATAGCAAAGTTATTTCCGATTCATTCTACTGTCTTTCCTATTTCCATTCCCCATCCGTTCCATTTATTATCTTTTGTTTAATCTGAGAATCTTTTAAACCCCAGCCCTTTTAATTCTGAGACAGAGTCTTGCTAAATTGCCCGAGCTAGAGACTCAAACTTGTAATCCTCCTGTCTCAGCTTCATGAGTTACTGAGTTTACAGGCTTACCACTGTGCCCAGCTCAATCTGAAAATTTTTATCTTGAATGCTATTTCTGACGTAATATTTTATTTGAAAAATGTTTATGTTGCTTTGAGAAAGCTTAAGAACTGCTCTTTTTTAGATTATTAGATTTTTTTTGTGTTCTCTTTTTGTATATTACAGTGAGATAAGTCATGTACTTTTCTTAAGCTTTATCTAATTTTACTCATCAGTGACCTAAAAGTGTTCCGAAGAATGATTCAATCTTTGGCATTTTGTGCAAGTTCTAATCTTCTCATCTTCTTTCAAACTCTTTAAAGCTGATTTAGAAAATTAAAACTAGAATATATTTTTTAATAATAAGATTTTACTGTATTTTGAAATTTTATGTATTTAAGCCTATGAGAAATGAAATATTTCTAGAGAGTCAAAGATTTTAGGACAGCCAAGCATTCAAAAGAAAATTTTTTAACTATAAAGATTTTGTAGGAAATATTTTTTCAGTATTTCTGCTTCTTTCAACATTATACTCTGAGCATAATTTAACCTTTTTTGTTGCCTTGTTTAACAGAGAAGGTCAACTACTGAGATAAATGAGGCTCTTTATATTATTAATATCTTAAGCTGTTTTAAGGTATGTGTCTACTCTTCATTTTTGCAACTCCAGAGCCTTTTTCTTCCCAGGCCTAAGTGAGTTGCCAGCCAAAATAAAATGGCTCTTTTTTTTTCTACTTTTACTATTGTTGATCCTGAGGCTATTAACTTCTTAGTTAACTATAAGTTTAATGAAATATTTGTACTATTTTTAATATCACTAGTATCTCATTAAAATAAAATCAAGGGACTAGGGTTGTGGCTCAGTGGTAGAGCGCTCACCTCACACGTGTGAAGACCCTGGGTTCGATCCTCAGCACCACATAAAAGTAAATAAATAAAACAAAGGTTAAAATAAAAACCCTAATTTAATTTCTTTTATTTATTGCTATAGTCATTATTGATTGCAAGTAACATTTATTTTTATTCCTAACCCAACTTAAAATTTATTTCTGAGGAAAAATTTTTTAGATAATATTTTCATTAAATAATATTAGATAATATTTTCGTTAAATTTTCTTGAAGTCATCTGGTTTTACAAAACTAGAATCAATTTTTTTAATTTGACATGGCTAATATTCAATAAATTAGAACTGTGATTAGCATATAATGACCTTATAATTTTGACATATCTCATTACTTTTTATAGATTAAATTTGAACTCGTTAAGTAATAATTGATGGATTCTGCAATTTTGAGCCTATTCTGTACATAGATTAAGAAATTTTATACCATTATTAATTCTACTAGAAGACAGTGAAGAGAAAGAACAGAGAAATTATTCAATAATATCTTTAGTCATAGTGGGAAAACAAAGAGATATCCCTATCCAGTAAAAATATCAGAAAACAAATATATCTCCCTTGCTTTAATTCTACCCTAGAGTTCATGATGACATTGTATTATAGGAAAAATTAGGCTTAACTATCTCTAATACAGAAGTAACCTATATAAACTCTATCCTAGAGAAGAGAATTGTATAGTTAGGACCCAGGAAATAGGACAGTTTCTTTTTAGACAAAAAGATTGTCTGTAAAAATACATATAACATTTAATTTTTAACTAGTAAGTACTTTAAACATATAAAAATTAATTTTTAACTATAAGTACTTTAAAAGCAACGATAATTTTCTGTTTCTTATTGCTTAATAGTCCTACTTTTTTTTCTGTATTACCTAAATAGCAACTTTTATTTTTAGTAGCATTCCATGTCTTTTTCTTAGACTAGCAAAATTGATGTAACAACCTTATTTGCTTCACATTCTTGTTTCCATTTCTGTAGATAGTCCTTCAGCCTAATCTCAGGCTTTGGGGTCCTTTCTTTCTGTTTTATTCTTTAAAAAGTATCTACTAAACTAAATAGGATTTCATTTTGTTATCTTTGCCATTTTGGCAACTAGTAGAGGATGTAATTAACTAGCAGTTTCTTTTCTTGTTGCTTGTTTCCTTTTTCATTTTATATAACCATTTAAGCAAATTAATTCTTAGTTATCTTTCTAAAAAACTTTTTTTTGTTTTATTTGCTTGTTTGTTTCTTACCAAGCTTTCCTTTTTATTTCCTTGGTGATATGTATATAATAACCATTTTTAAATAGCCTCATTTCTGAAACTAAGTAAGGAATCTCTGACATTGCTTAATTAACATTTTTTAAAAATACTGAATTGAAATGTAGAGTTTGTTCTCATGGTTCTAAAGTGATTGCTATGTGTCAATGCATAAATTGACAGATTAATCCAAGTAATTGTTCAACTGAAGCATTCCAGTAACCTTGCAAAAATTATATCTCTGGAACTGTTGATTGATTTCCTTTAGATTGATTTGCATTTGATTGCTTGTTTTGAAAGCAGAAATAATTTTTCTTTTGTTACAAATAAGTAGTGGCTTATTTATTTACTTCACTGTAATTGTTATATGTCATTATATACCTACTGAAAATATTATTTTAATATACTTATCTGAATTTCAACATAAGACTAATTGTGATTTCAAATTATACTGTTGCCACATTAAAAAAAGGATATAAAGCATTGCACTGTAATTATGTACCTTGCTAAGCAAGAGATTTACTCATGATCTTTTATAAAATAGCTAGCTGAACTGATCTGTCAATAACAATAATCAGGTTTGCCAAATGCAAATTCTCACAGTATGCCTTTGTTTCCTAGACCTCATATTGATAAACTTTTGAAAGACCCTTTTATTTATATTTGTGAACAATTAATTCAGTTTCATTATAAACATAATTTGTATTTTTCATTCTCTTAAAAATGCATTATACTTCATTTCTTTATGTTCATTACATCTGAAAATTTCATTGATATAAATTATTTTGCATTTGTTAAGCAGTTAAGTTTAATCTTCGATGCTTAAATATATCACATTGATTAACTGCCTGAAATAATAGATAATCAAATGGATTTTTAAATTAGTTTTTCTTTCAGAGATTTTATCAGACTTCTAAAATTAGTCATTTTCTCTTAAATAGCAAGTTCATCTAAATAGATTATGAAGTTAGAAGCCAAATTCTGCTGTTGGTAAACTTTTTCTACATTCCGTATGGCAAGATAGAAATCACTGTGTATTTATTGTTGGTGTTGGTGTGTGGTACTGGGGATCGAATCCAGGGCACTCTGCCACTGAATTAAGTATGTCATTTTTTTTAGCCATGTCTTATGACTAAAATTAAATGTGAATATCACTAAAAATTTTGAGTTAGAATAGAATGCTGCCTATGTTAGAGATATAACTTAATTTTTAGAAAACACATTAAGCTATGTTCAGTAATTTCTAAATTTTGAAATTTACAATATTGAGATTGGTATTTTTTTATTGAGTGAAACTTTTCTCAAGAAACACATAAATGATTTTTATACATTTTCCTACTTAACGTCCTTTAAATGAGTAATATATAGTCTTCACATTGGTAAAATGAAAAATCCAAGTATTGAAAATCCTCAGTTGGAAAAGTAACTTACTCTGAGTCTTAACCTAATAATGAGTAGAAGTATTCAGGATAAAAGAAGAAAATGTTGGGACAAAAATCATGCAATGCTAGGCTTTTTCAGTTTTTACCTGTTCATTTTCCCATGTGGGTTTGACTGATATTTTTAAATTACTTCTTTCATTCTAAAGTATATGTATGTTTAACTTATGCACCTCTGTTTTTCGTTCCTTCTCCCATGTCCCTCTTCTTTTATCTCCAGCATCGGAAAACATCAGAAGACTGACTGTATAAGAAGCTGCAGTCTAGATGTTGACATAAAACACTAGTTTAAGGCCCAGAAATTTAGCCTGGTGTGGTGGTGCATGTCTGTAATTTTTAGCAGCTTGGGAGGCTAAGGCAGGAAGATTGCAAGTTTGAAGCCAGCCCTTGCTACTTAATAAGGCCCTAAGCAACTTAGCAAAATTCTATCTCAGAATTTAAAAATAAATAAATAAATAAAGACCGAGGATGTGGCTCATTGGTTTAGTGCCCCTTGGTTCAATCCCTAGTACCAAAACAAAAAACCCCAAAAATTTACTACTCCTTCAAAGAAGCTCCCCCTCCCTCGCCAACCTACCCTTTAGTGTACCCTGTTTCAGAATAATGTTTTAGAAATAGATATGTACACAGCATGAAAGACTTAATGAAAGCTCAAAAGTCTGAATTTCCTTCCCTAAAACTCCTTGAAGTTACTGCCTATAATGGCAAGACTAATAACCAACCAACCAACCCTCCCTCCCTTTTCCCCTCCCTCTCTACTTTCTCTCCAACCCTTTTTTCCTTTCTGTGTCTTTTTTATATCCTCAGTCATTATTAACTGGGTCAGATTTACTATTTTTCTTTTCAATATACTATTTTTCAAATTATTATTTACTGGTTGTGTTTATCAGTTTTTCATCATCATGACCCAAATATATGACAAGAACAACTTAGAGAAGGAAAAGTTTATTTGACTCACAGTTTGAGAAGTTTCCCAGCCATTTTTTTTTTTTTTTTTAGTTTTTTATTTTGAGACAGGATCAATTGCCCAGGTTGGATTTGAATTCGTGATCCTCCTGCCTTAGTCTGCTGAGTTATTGGAATTACAGGGATGTGCCACTGCACCCAGCTTAAATTCTTTAGTTAATACTTAGGTATTACTAATATTAATACCATTTTTTTCTCTGGATTCTTTTAGGTATCTTAGTATTTGATCACATTATTTGTAACAAATAGATTTTTTTTTAATATTTTTATCTTTCAGGGATGCAGATGTAGCTCAGTGCAGAGTACTTGCCTAGTGTGTGCCAAGTCCTGGGTTCAATCCCCAAAAAAGAAAGAAACAAAAAAACTAAACAATATTGTATCTAAATATATCTTTAATTTCTTTCTCTGGCTTTTAATATAAATGATAATGCTTTTTTTTTTTTCTCCATTAAGCATGGTATATCCTTTTGGGTTAAGATATAGACTTTTTTTCATATGGAGTTATTATCTTTTTTAGTAATTGTTCATGATCTAGGTCTTTTTATTCCATACATTTATTGATTCATTATAATTACACAAAATGGTGGAAATAATTGTTACATATTGGTGTATGCACCCAATTTGGCCATTGTCATTGTCCAGTATTTCCCCTTTCCCTTCCCCCTCCCTTTCCCTCCTCTGTTTGCTCTACTCTCCTGATCTCCCTTTAATAATATAGAGCTTTTTAAAATAATCAGGAATGAAAGTTAAATTTAAAGATTATTATTTGACATTCTTCCTTTGATCTATTAGTATCATGAATTATAGTAACAGATTTTCTGTTACTGTCTGTTCTTAGACTTAAACTCCTCTTAGTTATTATGTATTATTTTTTAAAAAAACATTTTTTAGTTGTTGATGGACCTTTATTTTATTTATTTATTTACATATTGTGCTGAGAATTGAACCCAGTGCCTCACACTGAGCTATAACTTCAGCCCCATTTATGTATTCTTTTAATGTTCTACTAAATTGACTTTTCTAAGAGTTTACTTAAAATGTCTATACCAGTACTCACACGGAAGATTGATCTTGATCCTTTTTGCTGCCTTTTATATTTGGTATCCATGTTATGTTGACTTTTAAAAATATTTTGTAAAGAATTTAGAAATATTTCTCTTTTGGCATTGTCTGAAATTGGTTATCATTTCTTCTTGACTACTCCTTTTGACGATTAGAATAGCTTTCTTGTCCTTTCTCTAAGCACAAGTGATAGTAGTTTGTAGAATGGTGACTTTCTTCTTTTCAGTTGTTTATTTGGAAGTTATTTTATCATTATAGGACAGTTGGAAGAACATGAATAATATAAAAAAATCCATATACCCTTTATTCAGATTCATGCAGCCTTTCTGTCCAATCTGGAACCTCTTTCCTGCTTCGCATTTGCTATCCTCCACATGGGCTTCTCTCTAAGCCCAGCTTTGGACTACAAAGCACAGCTCAATGTCTTGTCTTTAGAGAGAGAGAAATGTTTTCCTCCCATCCTGCTACTCTGCAACTCATCTCCTCTATAGCTTTACTTTTTCCCAGTGCATTCTCTACAGGAGAAAGCCTGCTCCAGCCAATGAGAACAAGGCAACCATGAGGGAAGTGTTACAGCAAATTTCCTAAATTTAGTCTCGAGTAAAGAGAGAGAAGATCAGACCTGGATGCATATACTTGTGGCCTTTTCCGTCTCTTATTTTCCCCTGAGATGGGAACACATTACTGAAACACATACATAGACACACAGTGTTCTAAAAACAAAAAAATACTGTTCACATATGCCATCTAAAACTCCCTAAAGAACAAGGAAATAGTTCTGCTAAAACATACACCACCACCCCTTAATAATAATAAATAAGAGAATATAGGATTTCAATTTGACATTTCCCTATATGGATTTCCTAGCTTAATTTCAATCCTAAAATTTTAAATCCACATATTTTTAGGGGTTTTCCAAAGGATCATCTTCTAGAACAAATGGGCCACCTATCTTTAAGAGAAGCCCACCTCATATTTCCACAACGAAAAGTTTTAAACTTTAAAACTGGAAACATTTTCAATTTCAAAAAATTCTCAATCAGCAGTATGTTCTATAATCTAGAGGCATAAAAATTGCTACTTTAAAAACAATCACAGTATATAAAATTGAAACAAATTCTGTGTTGGGATCATTGTTACTTTATTGCTCTTAATAATTTTATGGAATAAGACATTCAGAAAACATTAAATTATTCTTCTAAGTAAAATGGTAATTACTATTTTGAAAACATGGATAAATTGTACCCACCCCTGAAGTTAGTATATTCTATGTAATTCTTATATAGACATCTGTGCTATTATTGATTCAAGGCTTTGGCTCTTAATAGTGATTTAGTCTTAATTGTGATGAAACACTGGAGGGTTCCACTTTAACAAATTCCATTGCAGTTAGAGCCAAGGGCTTTAAACCACCTATTGAGTGTAGTTATTTCTGTACATTAAAATTACTTGAAGTGTATTATTGCTTTTATAATAGACTGTTATGCTATTTTAAATTCTTCTCAACATATTGAAATTTAAGAAAATGTGTTAAAAGTTTATTTCCGAGGAAAAAGTAGTCCTAGACAATCATCTTCCTATTTGCAAATTTTGTCTATAATATGGTAGTTTATACTGTTTTTAATTTCTTTCCTTAATGGGAATGTGAGCTTACCTTATATACTTCTATCTTCTAGTATGGAACCATGTCCCTTTTTAGTTTGTCCCATCAAACTTTATCTACTGTTATATGATATCCTAAAAATGAATTACCAACAACAAATACCATAAAAGTTGGTGACTAAATACTTTATGTTGATAAAAAATCTTTCTAATTTCTAGGAATTATCTGTTATCATTTAACTATGGGATCTTTTAACTAAAGAAATACTTAATTAAATGTTTAGAGTTGTTACCAAGAAAGATAGATTGATAAAAACAAATGTAAAAGTAATTTTAGGTGAATTCTCTAATAATGAATGATATCATCTTCAGGTGGATTAAGAAATGGCCAGATTAAGAAATTAATTCTTTTCGATGATGCCAAGTTAACCAAATTCTGAGATTTTTTCCCTCAAGCTAACAAGACTCAAGGAAATCTTTTCATAAGAGTCATAATGCCAGTTATAAGTATTGAAAAGTGATTTTCCCTGTGTTGTGGTCACCCTGAAGAGACAGAGAGGACCCTTTCACCCAAAATTTTGTTCCAGTGTCAAGAATGAGGATGCCACAGACACTGGGAGGTTATGAAAAAGTATATTTATTAATGGTGTAATAAGACTTTCTGGGGAGAGCAGATCAGGCTCCCAATCACATATGAAAATGCTTTGAAAGAACAAAGAAAGGAGACTGATTTGGTTTGTTATTAGGTTTACAGGGAGAAGTTAGAGTGAAGAGTCACACCATGTAGGCCAGGATTTACATAGTTTTCATTTCCTACCAGTACCAAAGGAAGTAGCACCCACACTTTCTTATCAACTTGCTCAGAATTGGGGCAAAACTGGATAAGGGGCTTGAAGACATCAGCATTAAAAGTCCTACTTTTTATTGCATCCTTTTGGGTTTTTTTCTTCCATTGCGAAATCTATCAGAGAATGTTCATTTCTTTCTTCTTAAAACCATAGCATTGTGGTTAAAAACAGGCTGCTTTCATCTGTTTCTATCAGAAACTGTTCAGATTCCCAAACTGTTTACTGTGCCATTTAGACATGAAAATAAAACCTCAGAGGATAGGAAACTTGGGAGAAGAATCCCCCCAAATCTTCATACACATTACCCTGAAATCATTGGCCATCTCCTAAACTATACATACATCATAGGAATTTGGAAATGGAAGGACAAAGCACTAAATAGAAATGTCAGCAATATTGTGGTGCTAAGGAGACCAAGATCAGAACTGAACTTTGCTGAGGTTGAAAATTCTTGATAAGTACCCTGTTTGGGCTTCTCCTGATCTCCCAAGTAGCCACTTTCTAGAAATGAATACCAGGCCCTGGAAATAAGGGCACAACTGAAATAAACCTGCCTTTAAAAAGCTTTACACCAAGTATTGGGAGTGAGATATCTACTTGTACTCAGTCTACCTGCTAAAAGAAAGCTTAACCTAATTTCTTTTGGAGGAAAGTAATACCATCCAAGGTCTCTATAATTTTTTTTCATTTGTGCTATCTGGAATTAAATAAGAAAATATGAGGGGTATTAGAAAGGACCAAAAGACTTTTACTTCCAAAATTCCATTTAATATATTTCTTTTTGGTGGTCTTTTATCTAGCAAAAGAACATTTTACACAGCAAATCCATACAATTTTCTTATTAATCTTTGAAATTTCATTGGTAAAATGTAACTTTACTTGATTGATTCTGATTTTTTTGTTTTTCTTAATAGTAGCAATTAAAAAGAAATACATAAAACAAGGTTTTCATAATAGGGACTTTTTGAAAAGCCAAGACCACCCTTTTCTCTTTTCTTTAATCTTGCTCATCATTTAAAACTCATTGTTTTAGTTTTCTTTTTCACTTTGAATAGACATTAAGCAGAATCCCTGTCCTTTAGTCTTTTTTCCAATTGTTCACTATGGCAATTACTTTTTTAAATGTTAAGGATTATTGAGATATAATTTACCCTTCTAGGTAAGTTAACTTGTATTTTTTAAACAATATTTTTTTAGTTGTAGATGGATACAATATCTATTTATTTTTATGTGGTGCTGAGGATCAAACCCAGTGCCCCACATGCAAGGCAAGCACTCTACCACTGATGTACAGCCCCTGCCCAGTTAACTTGTTTTTAAATATAATTCTATGAGTTCTGCAAATGCAAGCAGTCATGTTGTTATTTAGTAGAGATGAGCAGTTGGTTACATAGCAAATCACAGATTTACTCTAAGTTACTCTTAAAGTTTTCCTTAAATTACTACTAAAACTTGTAGCAGATAACTTGTTTAAAAAAAAAAAAAAAAAACATTGGTACACAGATGTTGAGAGTAAGCAAAGGAAAACAAAAGGAGCTAATTTGGGGAAATGCATCAAAAAAGAATTAATGGAGCTAACTCTTGACAAGATTCATTGAGCTTGATGTTAAGGTGAGCTAATAGTTAGGGCTACAGGTTATCTTCATATCTTGGAAGGGAAATTCCTTTAGTAGCACTAGGATAACTTATGATGGGTTACTGACCCCAGTGCCCACATTAACATGGTGTTGACTTGTAAATGAAGCCCCACTGAATGGAAAAGACACAGAGACAATTCCTGGAAGGACCAGTCAGGGTCAGAAACTCTGATGCCTTGTGGGAAAGAGGAATTGAATACCTGATTGGCAAAGAGTATAGAAGGTGGTCCCCACTTCCCAGGTCAAACATCAAACAGCAATAATTTTGGAGACAGCATTGTTTCCTTTCTCATTCTTGCTCAGAGAAGTCCCACTCTCTCCCTTGAAAATGCTCTGTGCTTGAGCCTGACTCTACTTTTCACCCAACTCTCATTTTGCTTCCACTGAACCTTCACTTGTGAAAGCAAAAATAACCAAAATGGGGAACAGGACTTCAACAGATCAGCAAGCTTTCTATTAAGTAATGGAATGGCACATTTTCAAGAGAGAACATGGAAACTGGTTACAAAAGGGGTCTGATTTTTATAGGGGTTAAGTGAGAGTTAATCATAGAAGAATGTTAGTGTGACTTAATCATTAGAGACTTAATTAAAGCAGAAAGTGTTGGTTGAGCAGTCAGGAAAATAGTTGTTGAACCATTGATTGTGAGAGTTCAGAGCCTGTTGTTTTCCTTCTCTCCCAACCTGTTGACCTCCTTTCTTCCTGTTTTTTTTTTTTTTTTGTTGTTGTTGTTGTTGTTGTTTTCCGCATCCTTCAACTTGAATAAAATTATCTTGCTTGACTTTCAGTGTCTGGCTTTAAATTTTCTTTCCTCTGAACAGAGGAACTGAGATTTGGAGCTTCAGCTCCCTGCTCTTCTGTGATAATGTCACTGCCACTAAAATAAAAGTGTAGACCAGCTATATATCAAAAGTTCCTTATGTTGCTCCATTCCTCCACCACTAGCCCTTGGCAACCATTGATCTGCTATCTGTCCCTGTTGTTTTGCCTTTTCCAGAATGATATTTAAATGGAATCCTATTATATGGAGCAAAAGCTTGCACCTTTTGGTGGTGAGAGGTAGTGCTGGGATTGAACCCAGAGCTACCCTCATTCTAAGCATGCAGTCTACCACTGAGCTATGCCACCATTCCAGTTTGTACCTTTTTTATTTCTAAATAGTATTTCATTGTATGAATATGCCAGAATTTGAATATCCATATGCCAGTTGAAGAACATTTCAGTTTGTTTCAGTTTCTGGCTGTTACGAACCAAATCACAATAAACATTCATTTAGGAACTACTTTTTAAAAATAGGAATTGTTTAGAGATGCCCAAGAGTGATCAACTGGCCAGTGTGATAGTATGGAAAAAGACTGAGTGGAAAGACATCATAAAACATGGAGTCTCATACTAATTTTATATCAGTTCTCCATGATTCAGAGAGTTGAACTGCTCTCTGCCTTTTTTTTTTTAAGAAAATGTGTATGATTTAGGGCTTATTCTAGTTTTAAAATAACATGATTTTGTGCTATATAGGTAAGGCATTTATTGTTGTATTTTCTGAGAAATTATAAATGATCATACAGTAAGCAAAAATAACCAACATGGTTTTGGCACCATAATGAAAATACAAATAACTGAGACAGAAACAAACCTCAAATGGGTCAGCCAGCTTTTCTTTATTCCTCAGTGTAGTCAATTAATCAGGCATGGAAGGGCTCATTTTCTGGGTATGGAAATGGCCTGCAGGTTACAGAAGAAGTCTGAGTTTTATAGTTTACAATAAGAGTGAATTAATTATTGGAGACTGTGGATGTGCTGTTCAGACAATCAGAGACCTAGTTGTGCAGGTTAAAATTTTAACTTAGGAAGACAGTTGTAAGAATTTTGAAACTCATTGTCACTGGGAAAAGCTCAGAGCTTGTGTTCCCTCCTTATCTTCCTTCCTCTGGAACCCGTTGTTACCTAGAGCTTCACTATTTGCTTTTCTCTTTCTAGGACTCATTGGCAATGGGGAATGGTTAAAGTTCAGGGCCCAGCGGTTCAGTATCCACTTCCTACCTTCAGGACCCACTATGGTTGGGAAGGGGTGTTTGCTTTCGGTGGAGATGCTGGGGATGAACCCAGAAGGAATGAAAGTTTGCTTTTTCCCTTGGGGCCCATTGTTACTAAGAAAGGATATACTGGGAGAGGTTTAATGTTTGGCTAATTTCCCTCTCTCCTCCTGAGCCACACTATGTGTTTTTCCTCAGGGGCTGTCTTGTAGGAATATTATTTTGCATAATCCTTCACACACATTTTATAAAACTAAATTCTGTAAAATATATATAACCAATATTTAAATTTAGAAGTCATTTTGTCTCTAAGTCCGATCACAAGTAGTTTGAAAAATAACAATTTGTTTAATGAATTTTAAAGGTCCCTATAATTAATCTTAGGCTTTTTATTAACTGTGTGATCCAACTGATTTTGCATTGAAAAGTTATTTTGATAAAAGTTTTTGGTAAATGTTTTCTTTCAAAATATCTTAGACTTTATTTTTAATACTTTTTTTTTTTTTTAATTTAGATGGGTCTAGGAAAGACAATCCAGGCCATTGCAATTGCTTACTTCTATAAAGAGGAATGGCCTCTTTTAATTGTGGTGCCTTCATCCCTGAGGTGCTCCTGGACAGAAGAAATAGAGAAGTGGATTCCAGAGTTAGAACCTGAAGAAATCAATGTTATTCAGAATAAAACTGATGTTGGGTAAGAACAACTTTTTTTTTTTTTTTTTTTAAAGAGAGAGAGAGAGAGAGAGAGAGAGAGAGAGAGAATTTTTTAATATTTATTTTTTAGTATTTGGCGGACACAACATCTTTGTTTGTATGTGGTGCTGAGGATCGAACCCGGGCCGCACGCATGCCAGGCGAGCGCGCTACCGCTTGAGCCACATCCCAGCCCCAAGAACAACTTTTTAATCTTTAAGGAAAATAAAAACTTTTTGTGTGTATTTAGTATATTCTTATGTTTTGAATGGAATATAACCTATAATTAGATCATCATTTAGCAGTAAGAGAGTAATGTAAAGAATTTGACTTTATATTTTACAATTTGAATTATTTATCTAAAATACACTAACATATTTAATCTAAGTTCCCTTATACTTTATTTATTTATTTATTTATTTATTTTTGGTACCAGGGATTGAACTCAGGAACACTGAATCACTGAGTCACCTTCCCAGCCCTATTTTGTATTTTATTTAGAGAGACGGGGTCTCACTGAGTCGCCTAGTGCCTTGCCTTTGCTGAGTCTGGCTTTGAACTTTCAAATCCCAGTCTTAGCCTCCTGAGCCACTGGGACTATAGGTGTACGCCACCATGCCCAGCCAGCCCTTATATTTTAAAAGTAAATATAAAATATGTATACTTCTAAAGATATATGTATTTACTTTACATATACTTAAATATGCTTAAAACTCTTTTAGGTTTCAAAAATAAAGTTTACAATTTTTCAAAGATTAACTTGAAACTGTATGAGCTTTTATGTTCAGAAACCATGGTGAATTTTGCTTTCCAAGTTGTTAGTTAATACACAAGTTTTATGTGATGCAAAATTAATATTACCAAGTTCAATTTTATTCATATTATTTTATAATTTTGATAATTTATATTATGAAAACATTAGCTTAGTGAATATTAGAAATCAACATTCTAAAAATCTATCATAGAATTGCTAGGATATTTTCTCATTTTCTTTATAGCCATTGGGATAATCAACTGATTTGAAAATTCATAAATTAAATTTCATAAATCAAATTTATTGATTTAAATTATCATTTTCAAAGGTTCAAATTATTGGTTTTGAAAGCAGCACACAAAGTTTAAAAGCAATACATCTACCTAAAATAAATATCTATTAATACTTAGACTTTTTATGTGTGTGTGTGGTATTATTGCATTGTACTATCTTCTATAAGACTCTTGGTATATAGTGTAAAAAGCTTTGCATTCATGAATGTGGAAAGAGTTAACAGAGAATAGGTTTCAACATTGGAACCCTAATTCATTAGCATATGTGTTTATGGGTCCAAAGAAATTTGGCCACTATTTGCATGAATAAATTAAAATGTAGGCAATCATTATGCATAATTTTTTTTGTTCTCCAATAAAACTGCATCAAATTGAAAAGACAATAATCTAGATGATATTGAATGTATTAAGAGGATTTTCATTAATCATTTTCTTTTTGTTATATATTATTTAAATGTCTGCATTTAAATATTCTTAAAAATGTCTCCTCTGCATCTTGTTTTTTATAATTTTTATTATTAGTTGTTCAAAACATTACATAGTTCTTGACATATCATATTTCATACATTTGATTCAAGTGGGTTATGAACTCCCATTTTTACCCCGTATACAGATTGCAGAATCACATCAGTTACACATCCACTTTTTTACATACTGCCATACTAGTGTCTGTTGTGTTCTGTTCCTCTGCATCTTTTATTGAATTTATATCACCTAGTTTTATTATCATTTAAGAAATATACTCTCTTGAAATTAAATAGTGGCTAATACTTTTATTTGAATAATATTTGGGATATGTTAGATAGGACTACAACCCCAGTGTATGTTTTCTGAAGGATATTAACTAAGGGCAGAAAAACTACCTAGTCTTTCAGATTCTTAATGAACTACCTTTAGGTACATACCAAACTGTGCCAACATGTGCTTATGACAAATACATGTATTTTCCCTGGCATATTATGACAGTTATGCCTAGACTGTGCACTGGTTAAGACATGGCAAGATAGAAGCCACAGAGACTCCTGCATTGGTCTTCAAAGCTTTTGTCTTATGTATTATTACTTACAGTATACCTAAGTTAGTAATATTAACCTTATACTTTTTTTCTGCAGGCTCTTTTGATGTTTGAATACAGTAAGAGAAGCATAGGTCTCTGTATAAAATAGATTTATAGAGGGCTTAAAATACAGTTACCATTTAAGAGCTCTGATGTTCTGTCAGAGGGTAGAGAATGGCCCTCTGTATTTTTTCATTGGTGATATAGAAAATGCAAAAGTGATATCTTTTAATGTTCAATTTATTTAATGAATTTATTTATCTCATTCCAAAAGTGTTTATTGGTAGCAAAGCACTGTATATACAAATATCAATAAAACTCATTTTCTACCTTTAACAATCTCATTCTACAGTAATGGAGATATATAAATATAAAATATGTAAAAATATGTAAATGAATAAAATATTATAGATATGTTAATTATGGAGATCAAAAGATCAGAATTCTCTTTAGCTAACTGATTCTCTATATAAGATAGTAAGCTCCTTCTCTTCTAAAAATATCCTTGAGCCAGGGGATGACTGAGGGACTCCATTGGCGATATATATATATATATATATATATATATATATATATATATATATTTTTTTTTTTTTTTTAAGTTGTATTTGAACACAACATCTCGATTTTATTTATTATGTAGTGCTGAGGATCGAACCCAGGGCCTCTCACATGCAAGGCGAGCACTCTATCGCTGAGCCAAAACCCCAGCCCCTCCTTTGGCCTTTACTGGGTAGCATCAGGAATGTGAAATGGCCTGTAGTACAATTGTATAGCCCTGTTTTCCTAAGTATTGTGATAAGCACAATACTAATATCACCCAGGTTAAAAAAAGTGCTATTCTATTTGTAGGAAGGTTTCATTGAAGATTCAATTAATATTTGAATATGCACTTTTTGTATGATCCTAGGTGCACGAAAATGTTGTCAGAAAATAATTTTCTTATCCTAGTAAAATGTGGCTTTCAGAATGTTCAGGTATTCCAAAGATAACTCAACCAGAATTTTGGTTTTGCCTACCAAAATTTTATATATTGGATCTTGGTTTTTAATCATATTTAAGAACTATAAAATCTTAAGAGAAATTGAGTTTCAGCAGTAACAGTGGCCCACTTCACCTTTTGAATATTACCCTTGCTGCTTATGGACATGTTTTTCTTTTCCTCTTCTCCCTCTCCCTTTCCCTAACCTGGGATCAGGGAATAAGATTACCTTGAGTTATCTGTTTTCCATAGGAAGGAGATGTAACCTGAAGATTTAGGAAGTGACTATCTCCCAAATTAAAAAGTGAATTTCAACATACCATCAGGGCACACCTGGAATGTAGCCTTTGAAGAGCTTCTTTAAAAGCCCTTTCTTTTCCCTGTTGGTCAGAACCAGAGCCTCTGGGACAAGAATCCCCTGTGCTTCTCCTTTGCTAGCAAAGCATTAAGCATTCTTTTGCTCAAAACCTTTTCCTCCTTATTGGATTGGCATCAGGGACAAGGACTTTCGGTAACAATACCATCTCCTCCTGCTTCTCCTCTTTTCTTCCTTTTTCTTATGATTTTTTCTCCAAAAAGTTGTATTGTTTATGATAAATTAATCACTGGATTTTCTATTCTAGGAGAATATCGACCAGCAAAGTGACAGTTCTGGGTTATGGTCTTTTAACCACAGATGCATTGACTTTGATAGATGCACTGAACAATCAGAACTTTAAAGTAGTTATAGTGGATGAATCACACTACATGAAGTCCAGAACAGCAACCCGCACCAAGATTTTATTGCCAGTGGTACAGAAATCAAGACGAGCCATTCTTCTTACAGGAACTCCAGCTTTGGGAAGGCCTGAAGAGGTATTAAAATATTTATTCGCTGGGCTTTTTTTTTAAAAAAAAAAAAGAGAAGGGAAATTAAAGCAGTCATCTGTTTTGCATTTTTCATTAGAAATTAGATGCATCAGATGTCAAAGATTACATTGGGATTTTCTAGGCAGCTATTAGTCATTAAATATTTCTTTTATTATGGCTGTTTTATCTGTTTACATGTAAACCTTAGCCATACTTGTGTATTAAAAAAAATAGTGTATGTGTGTTTGTTTTTGAAACTGGGATTGAGCCAAGGGGCACTTAACCACTGAGCCCCAGCCCTATCCCTTTTAATTTTTTATTTTTGAGATAGGGTCTTACTAAATTGCTTAGGGCCTCACTAAGTTGCAGAGGCTGGCTTTGAACTTCTGATCCTCCTACCTTAGCCTCCCGAGCTGCTAGGATTATAAGGTGTGTGCCAGTACACACTGCTTAAAAAATAGTTTTAACCTTTATTTTAAGGTTTCTATATTTAGTACAGATTTGTAATATTCCTCACACAAGTACATAAGTGCCTTAGGGTTGGGTTTGAATCTAATTCATTTCTCTTATGACTACATTGCAGAACTTGTCTCTGTTCCTTTTGTACTTTAAGATCCACATTTGGGAAGGTAGCAACTAGAGCTTGTCTCTAGACCAATAAGCTGTCCACTTAGAATGGAGGAGTAAGGCATCCGTTTGATACCCCATTTAATTTTACCACTCTAAGAGGCAGATGGGGTTTGGAGTGGTTACAGGTTTAGGAAGAAGAAATAGTGGATGCAATTTTCATCATTCTTTAAAGGTCAATGTTCCCTAAGGAAGCCCTGTCTTCTAATGAACACTGAGCCACAGAATAAACATGGCTTGTTGTCTCATAGGGTTGCTAGGATAATTAAAGGAGTTATGGTTTTGAACATACCGTAGCCGTTTACCCAGGTAGATTATAAGCACTTAACATATGGTAGCTATTATTCATTATTATGCCAAACCTGGGTGACAACTATTATCATTGTATCTCTAGTATGACCTAGGCTCTACTTTTAAGTTCTCTCCCTGGAAGGCTTCTGGGATACATATAATGCTAAATACATAGTGCGGAGAAAATATTTAATTTACTCTTGGAAGTGGCAAGAGTGGCAGTGGGAAAGTAAACTCCTAGTAACTTACTTATGTTATGTTCCAAAATTATGTCATTGAATAAATAGTAGGAATGAAACAAGGTACAGTGGCATATACCTGTAACCCAACAACTTGGGAGGCTGAGGAAAGAGGATCACGAGTTTGAAGGCAGCCCAGATAACTCTGTCTCACAATAAAAATTAAGAGATGTTGAGGACAGTAGAATCAAATCAGGGGTAGAATACTCTTAGTTTCAATCCCCAGTAACACAAAATAATAATAATGATAATCGTAATCATAATGGTGATTATACCTTTAAATATCATGAAATGTATTAGTACAAGAAAGAATATGTAACAAACATCTATTTAAAATAACAAAAATATAATGAATACCATCTACTTATTATCTAGCATAAGAAATAGAACATTGACAATATAACATGCCCCTGTGTCCCACTGTGGTCATGTGTCCATAGTTTCACCCTTTACCCAATGTAGCCACCGTTAAAGCAAGGGTGATAAATGTAAAGTTTGTTTTCGGGACTCTTTAAGAAAAATAATATTGGCCAGGCATGGTGGTGCATGCCTGTAATCCCAGTGGCTTGGGAGGTGGAGGCAGGAGGATTGCTAGTTCAAAGCCAGCCTCAGCAATTAAGTGAGGTGCTAAACAACTCAATGAGACCCTGTCTCTAAATAAAATACAAAAATTAGGCTGGGGATGTGGCTCAGTGATTGAGTGCTCCTGAGTTCAATCCCCAGTACCAAAAAAGGAAAAGAAAAAGAATATAGATGACAGGTAACATACATGTGTGAAGGGACTGTGGCAAAATGGAGGAACTATGTTCTTCTGAGGGGGACAATCACTTTTTTCCAAGGAGTGGATGCCATAAGGAGGGGGAAAAAAGGAATATAAGATTTCAAATGATAAGTTAGGGATTTTGATATGGGGAAGTATGAATCCTCCAATTTTGTTATTCTTTTTTTTTTCAATGTTTTAGTTGTAGATGGATACAATACCTTTATTTATTTGTCTTTATGTGGTGCTGAGGATTGAACCCAGTGGCTCACACATGCTAGGCAAGTGTTCCGCCACTGAGCCACAACCCCAGCCCTTGTTATTCTTTTTCAAGATTATTTTGGATATTCTGGGTCCCTAGAATCTTCGTATAAATTTTGTTTTTTTTATCAGGTTTGTCAGTTTTTGCAAAGAATTCAGCTTTAATTGTTACAAATACCATGTTGAATGTATTGATTGTTTTGGAGAGTATTTCCATCTTAACAATATTTAGTCTTCAAATCTATGAGCATGAGATATATTTCTATTCATTTGTAAGTCTTATTTATTTTTCCCCAATAGTACTTTGTAATTTTCACATCTTATGATGCTTCTGTTAAATTTAATCCTATTTTATTTTTTTTTATTTCACTATAAATGAATTTTTTTCTCAATTTTGTTTTTGATTGTTTATTGTGGTATAGAGATAACAATTTAATTTTGTGGATTTATCATATACCTTGCAAACTTGCTGAACTTATTTATTAGTTTAATATCATTTAGGGTTTTCTATATAAGATCATGTCACCTATTGAGAGTGATAGTTTTACTTCTTTCCAATCTCAGTGATTCAGCCTTTTACTATAAGTATAATGGTATTTCAGTTTTTCCAAGATTTTCTTCAAGTTGAGGGAGTTCCTTTCTAATCCTTTTTTACTGAGTATTTAATTCTGAAGGGATGTTGAATTTTATCTAGTACATTTTTGTATCTATTGATATATCATGCAATTTTTCTTTTTGTTTCTTTGGAGGTTGAGAAAAATAGTTCAAAAGATAGTGGTGATTAATGCACAACTTTGTGAATATACTAAAAGCCATTGAATTGTGTTCTAACCAAGTATGAACTTTACATTTATGAGTTATATCTCAATAACACTATTTTAAAATAACAGTATAAACTACTATGTATAGCCTATCAGAGGTGAAAAATGAAAAAAAAAAGTGACATTATTAATGTGAGGATAAATTGGGATAGTCTTCATGGGCCAACAGGGTAACATCAATCAAGTTTTTTTAAAAATATTTATTTTTTAGTTGTAGCTGGACACAATACCTTTATTTTTATGTGGTGCTTAGGTTCAAACCCAGGGCCTCACACATGCTAGGCGAGCACTCTACCACTGAGCTGCAATCCAGCCCAATATCCATCAAATTTTAAGACTGTTTTTTAATAATCATCAAGAATACAAATAATAAAGCTGGTGAGGATGCAAGGGGAAAAGGAACACTTACAGAGTTATGTGGGATTGTAAATTAGCATATTCATTATGGAAATCAGTATGGAGATTTCTCAAAAAACAAGGAATGGAACCACCATGTTACCCAGCTATTCCACTCCTCAGTATTTCTCCAAAAGAACTAAAGTCAGCATACTATACTAATATATGCATACCCATGTTTATAGCAGCACAATTCATAATAGCCAAGTTATGGAACAAGCCTAGGTGTTGTAAACAGATGAAGGGATAAAGAAAATGTGGTATACATACACAATGGAGTTTTATACAGCCATAAATAAAAACTAAAGTCATTTCCAAAAAAAATTTCCAGAAAAAAAAAAAAAAACTGGAGAGCTTCATGTTAAGTAAAATAAACAAGACTCAGACAGTCAAAGATTATTTGTTTTCTCTCATTTTATGTGGAAGACAGAGGGGGAAAAAGGATGAAAGAAAAGGATTTTCATGAACAAAGAAGGGGGACCAGTAGAATAGAGGATGAGAATCAGGGGGAGAGAGGAGGGGAAGAAAGGGAGACACAATGGGCACTGAATATGGCCAAATTATATTATGTGTGTGTGTGTGTATAAAATACTTAATGAATTCTACTATTTTGTAAAATCATAAGGCAGCAAAGTAAGTAAATAAATTTATTAAAAATTAAAATTGGAAAGTGAAAAACATGGCTTAATTTTAACTTTTCCACTTCTAAAAACATATTCCACAAAACTCATCCAATAAAAATAAAGGTAGGCCAGGTATGGTGGCGTATGTCTGTAATCCCAGAGACTGGGGAGGCTGAGACAGGAGGATTACAAATTCAAAGGCCACTTCAGCAAGTTTTAGTGAAGCCCTAAGCAACTTAGCAAGACTCTGTCTCTAAGTAAAATATAAAAATGGCCTGGGGTTGTGGCTCAATGGTTAAGTTCGCCTGGGTTTAATCCCTGGGACCAAAATACATATACAAATTAATAAATAAATGTAGATGGATAACAGATAGATAGTTGATACATATACATCCACAGAATTATATGATGTTATTAATTTTTGTAATTACATAAAAACTAAAAATAGCTTTTATATTCAATATCAGGAATCTGTTTAAATATTAACAATAATGGGTGGCTATTTAACCTCTAAATAGTACTTTATTATCATATTGCATTGGTTATATAATTTTTCAAACCAAATAAAAATGTGTATGTACTTTACATGTTTAAGGGACAAAAAGATATATTTGGGGGACAAAATTTTATTTGAGTAACAATATGTATAATATGATCCTCTTGTAATAAAAGAGTATATATATATATATATGCCATGTAGGTATGAAAAACTGTATAAGTTTTTATGTTTAAGAAACACATAACTGTTACTCCTGAAGAATGGATGGGTGGGTGGAAAGAAAGAAGAGGCACTGAAGAAGTAGATTTTATTTTATACATTGTAATATTTTATTAACTTATTTTATCACCATAATAATACTTGAAAATATTTCAACTTATTGAGTATAGTTGTATTATTACAGCTTTTCATGCAGATTGAAGCTCTTTTTCCACAAAAATTTGGAACATGGACTGACTATGCCAAAAGATACTGTAATGCACGTATCAGGTATGACGTTATTTTCATGAGTTTTTATCCTTCACATTTCCTGTGAACTTTAAGCTTCATTAATCATTCTTTGTTCCAGTGTTTTCCAAACTTGTGGTACTTATGGAGTAATTCCTTCAAGTAAAAGCTTGTGTGGATGAACTATATCTAAAATAAATAGATAATGGCAAAGTGGTTTTTTAAAATTTTTTGCTTTTTACATTTCACTTTTTTATCTTTGTAATTATTTTTATTGACTAGATCTACATGCATATATATAAAAGTAAAAAATGAGTGCTTCTTCCTCCGTGGTCTCCCAGCCATATAAGTTCCCCCTTTTTTAAAAATATAACCCAATTGAGTCAAATGTATGAAAGATGATATATCATGAGCTTTGTAATGTTTTGAACAACCAATAAAATAAATAAATAAATAAATAAAAGAAAATTGGTATGGAGACACCTCAAAAGACTAGGCACAGTACCACCATATGACCCAGCTATACCACTTCTAGGTTTTTACCCCAAAGAATTAAAGTCATGTTGCTACAGTGAGACATGCATATCCATATTTATAGCAGCAAAATTCACAATAGCCAAACTATGGAACCAGCCTAGGTGTCCATCAACAGATGAATGGATAAAGAAAATGTGGCATATACACAATGCAGCAATAAAGAAAATTGAAATTATGGAATTTGCAGAAAAATGTGTGGAACTAGAGACCATCACGTAAAGTGAAATAAGTCAAACTCAGAAGAATAAGGGTCATATGTTTTCTCTCAAATGCAGAAGCTAGAGAGGAAAAACAAAAACAAAGGTGAAGGTAGATCTCCTAAAAATCAAAGGGAAATCTGTAGAGAAAGGGGACTAAGGGTTCTAAGATGGGGAAGGAGCAGGGGAGTACTGGTTAGTATAATTTTGATTAAATTATGTTGTTATATTGTATACAGGTACAAATATGTAACAATAAACCCCATCAATATGTATAACTATAATGTACCAATAAAAAATGAGGAAAGAAAAAAAAAGAAACATTGTTCTTTAAGCACCTTCCATTAAAAAATATATTTTTTTAATATTTAAATATTTTTGTCAATGGACCTTTGTTTTATTTATTTATTTGTTTGTTTGTTTATATGTGGTGCTGAGAATTGAACCCAGTACCTCACACATGCTAGACAGGTGCTCTACCCCTAAGCCATGACCCCAACCCTAATTCCCTTTCCACATAACTGATGTTGATAGTTTTTTGTATACCTTCTGGAGATAGTCAATGCCTGAGCAAGCACTTATTTTGCATGTATAATATATATAATATTGCTCCATGTATGTACATTATATATACGTATATATTATTGTTTTGCTGTTTGCTTTCTTTACTATATATATTGGCAGTCCTTCCATTTCGGTTCCTAAAAGAGCTTTTGACATTTTGACATTCATTTAAAATGCTATGTGTTTTCTACTGTTTGGAATTTACTTATACAGGTCACTCTTAATAGGCATTTGTTTGTCATACATAGCCAATGCAATAATAAATATCACTGTTCACATTGAGAAGTAGCATATTATAGTTGTTCAAGAATATGGAAATCCAGACCTAGGCCACCTATATTTTATTTTCACATCTAGTTTTATTTAAGGAAAGTAACTTTATCTCCTCAAACATTATTTCTTAAGCTCTAAAAACAGAATGATTAGGCCTGCCTCAGAATTATTAGACTTATATTTGCTTATACTTATAAAGGGCTTGAATTTTGATTGTACATAGTGAGCACTCAATAATTGTTATTTTAATATTTCACTTCAAATACATGTGAATAAATCTAAGAGAAGTTTATGAAAATGAAATTGCTGGTTCAAAGGGCATAAATATTTGAGAGTTTCCCAAATTATTCTTCACAGAAGTTAATCATGGAAGTTATGTGTATAAGGTTCTCTCTTTTCCCATACCTTGTCAACAAGGGGAAATATAACTTATTTTATTCTTGCCAACCTGATCTGATAATAATTTTAACGTACATTTGTCTTATTATGTTATTAAATGCAATTGAGCATTTTTTATACATATAAGTCATTTATATTTTTTCTGTTAATATATGTTCTTTGCCTTTCTGCTTATTAAATGTATTGGCTTTTTTCTTATTATTATGTTGGAATTCTTTACATATTATAAAAAACATCTCCTTGTATGTGATATGAGTCTTTTGTGTATTTTCTCAGTATGTATTTGTTTTTCTTTTTTCCTTTCTATAGTTCCTTCAAATACTCCTAGATGGTCATGGTATTCTTATGCTTTTTAAAGATCTGTAAATTGTGAAGATTCCTTCCCAGATTGTTTATACGAGGGCAGTCTAATATTGATAACAACATCAGATAAGATAGTACAGAAAAAAAAACAGGGATTATTTCTACTTATGATTATAAATGCAGAAATCTTCAATATTATAGACTTGGAGAATCTAGGATCTCATTAGAAGGCCTATTATGTTGATTATATATAAATGAAGAGTTTTTATATCAGGAATATAAGCATAGTTTGTTTATTTATTTATATTATATTCATTTTATTTATTTATTTTTCAGTCAGGGTCTTGCTGTGTTCCCTAATGTGGGCCATGAACTCCTGGGCAGTAGCATTCCCCTGCCTCAACCTCCCCATTTGCCCAAAATTTAAAAGCCCATATCCTGCACTTCTTCAGTGCTATTATACATAACTGTCATGGTTATGGTTTTATGTATTGTGTTATTCACACATATATGTATATATAGGCATACAAAAACATAGGTATATATACACACATATGCACATGTATGCATAATTAAAATTGCATAACTAGGAAATAATAAATTAATGACAATGATCAGGTTGTAGAGGATGTCATAAAATTACGATTTCTATACTATAAAATGGAAAAGAATGCAGTTTTTGAAAATAGTGATGCAAGTCTATATATATTGATAACAAAGAATTTACAAGACTCATTATTAAAAGAAAAGGAAATATCAGAAAAACTGTTTTATTTTTGAAGAGTGTACACACACACACACACACACACACACACAGATTTTTTTCTGGATGTCGCTCTCGTGGCCTCTGTCCTAGCTGACAGCCTCTGATGCTTTTCTGTAGATGCCACAGTGCCCTATGGAGTCCCTTTACATGTGGTTAGTTCAACTATTCAACCTTAGTGTGAGTACTGAGCTACCTAGAGATCTATAACAAGGGGCCAGTATGTGATCAATGTGGTAGGGAATATATCCTACCTTGGGTCTTCCATGGAGTGAGTTACCAACTAGAAGCTCCATGAGGACAGAACACTTTTCTTTTCCAGTGTTATAGTCCCATTGTGTAGTATAGCATCTGGCGCATGACATTTAGTCTTTATTGAATCCTTGAATACTGAATCTTTTGTTGTTATTTTGTTTCCATGGAACTTCTGGACATGTATAATGTTATTTGTCTGCTAAATTCCTAGATGATCTGAGCTGATGGAATTATTTAGAAAATTGATGAAGTGTTAAAAAAATAAGAAACACATTTTTCTGGGAGAAGCATTTCTTTCCTTCCTTCCTTCCTCCCTTCCTTTCCTTCTTTCCCTTCCCTTCCCCCCCACCTCCTTCCTTCCTTCCTTCCTTCCCTCCTTCCTTCCTTCCTTTTTCTTTCTTTCTCCACAGATTTTTTTTTTTTTGGAAAACAAATACACATTTAAGGGAGAATGAAGACTATCTCAAGTGAAAGACATCTTTGGGAGTAAAGCCAGAAATATGCATTTAAGGGAGAACATAGGCCATCTGGAGAGGGAGCAACTTTTGGGGTAAAGCAAGAAATTCATATTCAAAGGAGAATGTAGGTCATCTTCAGAGGGAGAGACAGCCACAGAAGTATTTCTCACAATGTAGATCTGGAAGTCCCTGAATAAACAGGGGTGGACTAAGTGATTTGGATAATCTTTCCCAGTCCCAAATCTGACTTTCTTCATATTGATTTTAAATAATGAGTAAAACACCAATTCTTCCTTTAATCAGTGAATTACTAAAATGAGTTCTTATATAGGTTACACCAACATTTTATTATTTCTGTGCAAACGAATAGAAAAACTATTACCATTTGGCTAATTTTTGTTAAGAATTCTAAATGGATTTTGTTTATAATTTGAAGTGAATGGTTATATGTTGGCACAAAGGGCTTAATTATACTACAGCCTTAATTCATATACTAAAGTGAGTTTTGATTAAACTATGCATCCTTTTGGATGCTAGTTTGAACAAAGTAATAAATCTTTAGTCTTTAACAAGTTTTTTTTGGGGGGTGGGGGGGTACTGGGTATTGAACATGGGCGGTCAACCATTGAGCCACATCCCCAGCCCTATTTTGTATTTTATTTAGAGACAGGGTCTCACTTTTGCTGAGACTGACTTTGAACTCTTGATCCTCCTGCCTCAGCCTTCTGAACCACTGGGATTGCAGGCATGCGCCACCGTGCCCACCTTAAGAAGTTATTTTTTTTCATTTTTTTTAGTTGTAAATGAACACAATACCTTTATTTTTATTTATTTATTTTTATGTGGTGCTGAAGATTGAACCCAGTGCCTCAAATATGCCAGGCAAGTGATCTACCACTGAGCGACAACCCCAGCCCCTAGGTATTTTTTAAACAGTGCATATAAATGAAAATGAATGATGTTTTGCTGACTTGTAGATTGATTCTACAAATTAATGTTTCTTCTACTTAAAAATCAACAGTAACATCTATTTTGAATATTGTTAGTGTTCTACCATCTGTCTTCCTATAGAACATAATCTTGATTTAGTTTATATATATATATATATATATATATATACACATACACACACACACACACATACATATCTACTCAGGTATTTACTCAGGGGAAATTTGCCCTGTATACAGTTTTGCTGATGGATTCGGGTTGTCTTAGTTATGATTCTTGCCTATAGACAAGAAAAGTTCAAGAAGCTGAGGCAGGAGGAGCATGAGTTCAAGGCCAGCCTTGATAACTTACTGAGACCTTTTCTCAAAATAAAATGAAAAGGGGTTGAGGTTGTGGCTCAAAGGTAGAGCACTTGCCTAGCATGGGACACTGGGTTCGATCCTCAGCACCACATAAAAATAAAATAAAGATATTGTGTCCACCTATAACTAAATAATAAATATTTTTAAAATAAATAAATAAAATGAAAAGGTCTAGGGATGTAGCTCAGTGGTAAAGAGCCCCAGGGTTCAATCCCCAGCCAAAAAAAGAAGAAAAGAAAAAAGAAAATTGCCTATGTAAAACAAACCTACTAGATTTGCTTTGAGAGAACTAGAAAAACCTAAGTGTTCAACAAGCATATCTTTCTGTTGTTTTGTTTAGGACTTGACAATGAAAATGTATACTTGTCCTTTTTTTAATTAATGCAAACACTGTTTCAAAGAAAGTTTCATCTTTATGAAGTGCTGAATGATTGTATAGATTGTGTTCTATTTTTCTGTTTTCTAGAGAAAGCCATTTTAAGATTAATATCATGCTTCTCAAAAGCGATTTTCTTCCAGGTTCCATCAAAAGTTTTGCTTTTCCATTACTTCTTTACCTTGAAAGCTCTGTAGTTTCATAGACTCATACTCAGATCAAGGCATATCCTGGCATTTTAAATTAGTCTGTGCCATGCTATATTTTTTCTGTAATGTTTTGATTCTGTGAAGGTGTCATTTTCACACTATAATTTTGCAGAATGCAAATCATGGTTAGTTATTCTGTTCTAGACCCATATTTTATATTCAAAATGTCATGGCTGTGTTCAAAATAAAGTTAAGCTTGAGCAAAATGTTACATTGCCTTTATAAAGTTTATTAAATACCTAAGTAATGGCAAACAGAAGCATACCGATGCAAATGTGATTAGAGAGAAGTCAGGGTCTAAGTAACCGTGTACCTAGTTTGATTTGAGAGGCACAGAGCAAAGGATTACTTAACCAGAAAATCCCCTATCCAAAATGCATTACATCATTCAGTTTACTGAGTTATATTTAGAGTAAGCTATAAATATAAATGTGACTTGAAGATTTTGAATGATCAATTGGTCGAGCTAGAAAAGACTTCAGAATTCATCCAGTATCCCTCTGTCAATTTATAGGCAACTTGTGAGGCTAAATTGCTTGTCCTATATCTGATTTTTTTCTTACTCCCATCCCTCACCCACATATACTTTTCCTGACAGTAAGACTTAAGAAATGGCAACTTAAATAAATATTACTTTACATAGAAAAAATACCCTGTTATAAGGAGGTACCATTAAAAGGTACACTGTGGAAGACATACTTGTCCTCTCTAATATTATGCTTAAAGATTAGCATATCCCAAGAAGAGCTGGAGATATAGCTCAGTGATAAAGTGCTCCACCTAGCATGCACAAGGTCCTTCATTCTGTTCCCAATATAATAACATCAAATTTTTGCCAGTTCTACTTCTTAGGAGAATTAGTTGTCTAAATTTTTATGAGAGGGAAGCTGGGTGATAATATACATTAAAGGTATTTATAGCCATTCCCAGAGTGTTAATTAATGGGTTATGGTCACCTTCAGGAAACATCTCTTACAGAGTTGCACTGTACTTTTTCCTCAACACTGTCTCATTTAATGTTCTCGCCCATGTCTAAATAGAGTTGATGTATATTCCACTTGCAAATGGCTCAAATCTGAGAAAAGTTAATATATGGTATGGCAGAAATAGTTTGAAGAATAATTAGAAAAAAGTTAATAAGATAAATTTTGCACTTATGTTTGGAAAAGTTGGCTTTTGTGAAAGGTGTTTGATAACTTACTATACTTCAGTTCAAAAAGACTTCAGTTTTGAATAAATCTAGACTAAATTGGAGTAAGGGATGGCTCTACTCATTGCTTATGGTTTGCTTATAATTTAATTATTCATTAAAAATATTTTAGGGTACCTGTTATATGCTATGACATGTGATAGCCATCAAATATTCATTAGGAAACAAGACCCACATGGTCCCGGCCTTCACTGAGTTTTCAAGTCAGATACTAACCAGGTAATTACAGTTGTGACAAGGCTCATAAAAAGAAGTAAAGGATGCTATGGCAGAGTATATCAGAGTGAACTAATCAAGTCACAGAGGCCAGAAGAAGTATCCTGTTAGTAAGTAATATTTTTTGCTTTTCAGGCACAGGCCCAGATCAAGAGAGATTGCTGTACCATTGAGCTACTAAAAATAGTCCTATTCAGCTGAATATTCTAGAGCTATAAAAAAAGGGTATCAAGAAAATGGCAGAGTTAGGTAGATCTCATGTTATACAGAATCTTGTTCTTCATCCTAACAACAATAGGAAAGCATTGTACAGTGTTTTGGTTTTTAGTTGTCACTATTGTTGGGGTTTTTATTGTAGTAAAAGAGAACAAACTTTGCTCTTTAGCCATTTTTAAGTGTACAGTTCAATAACTTAAAGTACATTTACATCGTTGTACCACTATCACTACTACTAAAGTTCCATTACTAGAACGTTTTTATCATCCCAAACTAAAACTCTGTACTCGTCATACTGTGCTTTCTATTAGGTTTCTGCAATGTGAGGTTTTAAAGCATGGAAGAGATGTGCATGATTAGATTTATAAGTTTGGGGGTTGTTTAAAGACAATAATTTCACATGGTTCAAAATTCTAAAATTCTATAATCTAATTCTAAAATTCTATAATCTCGTTCATTTAGCTTCTCCTCCCTATAGGCAGTTATATGTAGTTTAATGTTTCTTCATACAACCTGTGTGCATATTCAAGCAAATTCATATTTTTGCAAAGATGTTAGTGTATTGGAAACATAATTATTGTTTTGTATTTTTTACCTTTGTCTTTTTTCTTATATACATAAATAGCTTCATCCTTTTTTATGAGTACACAGTATTATATTATTTAGAATATGCCATATTTTATGGAGTGGTAGGGAGTTGAGACACTTTGTAGCTCAAGTCTTATTTTCTCTATGAAAGAGAGATGCAGTGGTGCACTCTTGTAATCCCAGCAGTTCCCAAGTCTGAGGCAGGAGATTTGAAAGTTCATGGCCAGCCTCAGCAATGTTGTGAGGCCTTAAATAACTTAGTGAGATCCTATCTTAAAATTAAAAAAAATAAAAAATAAAAAGGACTAGAGATGTAGCTCAGTGGTAAAACACCTCTGGGTTCAATCCCTAGGACTCTCCCTCCACCCTGCAAAAATAAGGAGAGGACAGTCATAAGTACCAAGAAATAAAAAAGTGGAGCATTAAAATTTTTTAGAGTTGATATGGTTTGAAATTTTGTCAAATGAGGCAAAATAGTGAGATTCATGTGTAGTAGGATTGTTTGCAATACAAAGTAACTTTTGGGGTCAGTAACTAGATTTGCAGTGGATCCTGTATTTTCTAATATCTGATTTCCCCAGTAACACCCAGGAGCCTGGCACAGGTACTGTGTGACAAGAAAATTTAGGCTATCTTGATAAGAACAAAGCTAATATATGAGCTCAGATATCATAATAATGTATGGGAAGAAGACAGATGAGGGCAAGAAGCATATCATGATATAGAGAAACTAGAGCAGTCAGTTGACTGAAATGTCCTCATGAGATAGTAAAGATGAGTATAAATGAGCAGATACCCTAGAAGGATGGGGTGTACAGGGATTAGTATTTCCGAGTTTACCAGATAGAGCTATTTTTCAGGACCAAGTTATAGCTGTGTAAGTGAATGCTTGAAGTAGATTTTAGAAGGTCATTGAAGACAAGAAGTTCAAAGAACTAGAAGGGAATTAAAAATCATATTTTAAGAAGTATTTTAACAAATGAAAACATATATGAGAAAGAGTGACCAGAATGAGAGAATTTCATATTTAGCTCCACAAATGCTTAACATTATTGATTGCCTACTATATTTAAGACATTATTTCAGAGATGCCCATGATACAAGACTGAGTAAGACATAGCGCTTGATCTTACGAAGTCTATAGAAATCCTTAGGGAAATAAGTCTTAAATATTTAAAGATCTGTCATGTTTTAAAGGAATTAGACTTTTGTCTTTGTGGCCTCTAAGGGCAGAACTAGTTTCAAATAATGGAACTTACTAGGGAGGTAGATTTTTGTCTTAATGTGAGTAAGAACTTTTAAAATATACATTAAAAAGATGTAGAAAAAGAAGTAGAACAATGAAATCAAAAAAGGAAAAGTACCATATTTACTTTTTTTTTTTTTAAGTTTTCGGTGGACACAACATCTTTATTTTATTTTTATGTGGTGCTGAGTATCAAGTGCAGCGCCCCGTGCATGCCAGGTGAGCGCGCTACCACTTGAGCCACATCCCCAGCCCTGATTTCACTTTTTAAAAATTTCTACCCTTGTCCGTATATATAAAAAGTCTAACAGTTTATATCTAGCCTGCCTGTAGTCCTCTCAGCTACTAATTTTCATTTAGTATCACCTTGTCCAAAACTTTACCGTTGCTTTTATAAGTTGTCTTTTTCTTTATTTTTACTAACTTAAAGATTATTGCTTTTGGGAAAATGATTCATACCTATTTTAATAAATCAGGGAAAAGATTTTATAAATAAGTAAAATTTAATCAACTGAAATCTCTCTGTCCAGATATTACCATTACTAATGTATTTTGATGACTTTTCCTGTAGAAAACAAGTTATCCTGTAGATAACTTCTCTGTTTAAATATAATTATGGATGGGTAGATGGATGGATGACAGGAAGGTAGGTAGGTAGATAGATACAAAGACAGACAAGCAATTTTATATAGATTATACATACTTCATAATGTGCTTTGTTTCATTTCATATTTTTAGGACATCTTTCCATATCAATAACTATAATACATCATTTATATTTACTACATATTACATTTTATATAGAAGATAACTATGTTGTTTGTTTTATATATATTATTTTTAATTTTTCCAACAGTTCTACAAGGTAGTGGTATATGTGGTATTTGATAAATGAGGAAACT
This sequence comes from Marmota flaviventris, assembly GCF_047511675.1. Classification (NCBI taxonomy): domain Eukaryota; kingdom Metazoa; phylum Chordata; class Mammalia; order Rodentia; family Sciuridae; genus Marmota; species Marmota flaviventris. The sequence continues at coordinate 93,628,081 of NC_092508.1, forward strand.
GATTTTGGAAAAATGAAGTAATATGTCCAAGTCAAAGAACTAAAAAGTGAATTTAGTCACCCTTTGCCACCATTTTATTCTTTTTTCTAATATTTGGATTATTTTTAAATTCAATGTATATCTTTATATTATTGACTAAATAAATGGACTAAATAAATTAATGTTGTTCTCTAATAAATCAAGTAACTGATTACTACTTTCTTGGGAAACCTTTTTATTTTATTATTAACTATTTGTTTTTCTCTTTCAGCTTGGACTTTTATATAGCCATTGTTATTTTTTTTTTACTGAAATATTTCAACAGACCTGTCAACTTCCAATAGGTCTTAAAAACACATTGTTTTTTTTTTTTTCTTTTTCCTGGTGGCTTCTCTCCTATAGCTCTAATACTATTATCATGAATTTTCCTTTGCAGTTAAGCTCTTTTGGATTCCATGTTTTTTGTTTCTTAGTTTATTCTTTGACATTTCGAAGATTCTAGTATGGGAAAAAATTCAATGTATACAAAAGTAGATGCTATGGTATAATGAACCCTCCTTCCCCCATGTGTTCGTCACCCAGCTTCAACAATTATCAGTTGGTATAATTTTTTTCCTTAAGTGTTGACAGAACTCAAAGTAAGCCTGGTTCTGGTTCCTGAAACTGGCTCTTTCTGTTTAATTAATGGTTCAGTGTCTTGGGATTATCTGTTTTGTCTTGTGGGTTTTACGAGATTGTGATTTTCAAGGAATTAATCTATTTCACCTATACTGTTGAATTTGTAGGCATAGCATAGAGTTGTTCAGTCTATCCACTTATTATCCTTTTAATACCCATGGGGTAGTGGTAGGTACCCTCTTTAATTTCTGATATTAGTGATTCCTGTCATATCTCTCCTTTTTCCTCTCTCTCTCTCTCCACTCCGACCCACCTCTTTTTTTAGGCTAGTGCCTTATTTAGTTTTTTGAACTTTTAAAAGACTAGGTTTTCATTTTATTTTCTATACTTATTTCCTGTTTTCAATTTCTTTGATATCTGCTTTCATTTTTATTATCTCCCTTTTTTTACTTACTTAAGAATTAATTTTCTTTTTTTCCAGTTTTAAATGGAAAAGTTTATTGATTATACATCATTTTTCTTTTTTATGTGTGTTTATTTATTTAATGGTGCTGGTGATCAAACCCTAGGCCTTGCACATCCTAGGCATGCACTCTACCACTGAGGTACACCCTCAAACTTCATTTTTTAATATATTGATTTAGTACTAAAAATTTCATCTTAAGCATTACTTTTGCTGCATCCCACAAATTTTGAAAATGTGTATTTTCACTTTAATTTAGTTCAAAATATTTTTTAACTCTTCAAAATTCCTTATTTTGACTCATATTATTTACAAGTGTGTTGTTTAATCTCTCAGGGTGGATGGGGTTTCCCAGCTGCCTTTTCATTAATGACTTCTTGTTTAATTTCTGTGTGTTTTGAGAGTGCCATTGTATGATTTCTATTCTTTTAAAGGTGTTATAGTGTATTTATGATCCAGAATATGATCTATCATGATTACTATTCATGTAAACTTGAAAATAATGTATAGGCTGCTGTTATTAAATGAAGTAGTCTTTACATGATAATTATATCTAGTTGATTGATGGTGCAAGAGATTAGGAAGGTAAGAAATAGAATAATCCATAACTACCACCATGCTCTAGGATATACCCTTTCAACTGAAGAGAATTTGACTTTATGAGAAATTCAATTTAATATCATTGTTAGTTTTTGAAATTTATTTTTTACACTTTATTTACATTGATAATAATAACTATGCCATCTTTGTGGCTATACATTCACTTCAGAATGTTTATTGTTTCCTGATATAAGGCTTTTAAGAGGGCTAGGGAAGTAGCTCTCTGGTAGAACACTTGCCTAGCATGTGCAAAGCCCTGGATTGGATCCCTAGCCTTGCCAAAAAAAAAAAAAATTAAGATCTTGTGTGGGCTGGGGTTATGGCTGAGTGGTAGAGCATTTGCCTAGCATGTGTGAGGCACTGGGTTCGATTCTCAGTACCACACATAAGAAAATAAAGGTCCATCAACAACTAAAAAGAAAAAAGACTGTCTTAAAGTAAAAAAAAAAAAAAAAAAAAAAAGATCTTGTGTATTCAACTTCCTGGAATATGTGTGTTGTGGTGGGGGGGTATTGGTCTTTATTGTTCTTTTTGGCTTTTTATGTATTGACTTTGTTTTAAAATAATGAATTACAAACATATTAAATGTCTTTACCCTCAGAATTTACCCTTATGTATACACTGCATAATAGCTATAAACAAACATGAGCAATTAAGGAAAGTAATCATATTGTAGAGTTCAATCCTAGGAACCTAAGGCCACTTTTCATAATAAATGTGTGATGCTCCCCTTATTATACTGAAATGGAATTCATAGACATAATAATCGATGACCACATATAATTTCAAAAAAATCAATAGGACCCCAGCATAACAGAAAAAAAATAAAAATTAAGGAACCTTTAAAATATGTACTTTACTAATGTAAATAGGTGAGTGACTACATTACAACAATTTAAAATAAGAATGAAATAAATGTTTGTATATTGGGTTGTTTGGAATCTAAGACTCCATTGATTATAAAATGTACTGTTACTTAACCACCAAGGTTAAGACTCCTATGTTAAACTAATAAATATCTGTGAATTTTAAAGATATTAAATGGGAGAAATGTGATCATAAAACTGATGAGATTGGTAAATGTATAGAATCATTATGAGTACCTCTTCTGCAGATGCACACTAATAGAGAGTGTGTTTGCAGTTCAGCTACCCAGAACCATTAAGTGTCAGTGGCTTAGATTTTCCAAAGTGGCAAACCACTCAGGGTTAAGTTTCAAACAAAACAATACACAATATCCCTTTGAGTTAACATCATTTGTAGTTCCTAGAAAATTTATTCCGTATTAAAAACTGTATAAAAATTACTTTGTCGCAACAACCCTGAGTTCTTGGCTCTCATTGTCTTTTTTTAGACAGAGTACAAGCAGATTGATGACTTCACCACTGCTCTCTTTACATTTTTTGTTCTATTTCTGGGCCAGAGAGACGTTTATCTTGTCTTTGTTCCCAAACATGAATTTTTGTTTTCTTTTTGTATTTTACCCATCCCTAAGCAGGGAGCATATATCAAAGTCTGAACTTACTGATCCACATTGTGTGGAAGCCTTTTCATTTGGATTTTTAAACTATGTGTAGGTATATCCTTGATAAAAGTATTCTTTAAAAATATAGTTCTAAGATTTAAAAATCAGCAGCTAAATGCCATAAGCAGCTATGTAGTCAAAAGTAAGTTCTGAGAGGCTGGGGCTATGGCTCAGCGGTAGTGCACTTGCCCAGCATGTGTGAGGCACTGGGTTCACTTCTCAGCACCGCATATAAATAAATAAAAAATAAAGGTCTATCAACAACTAAAAAAAAGTAAGTTCTAAAAGCTGGAGATATAGCTCAGTGGTATAGCACTTACCTGACATGGAAAAGGCCCTTGGATCAATCCTCAGTACCACAGCCCATTCCCCCTCCAAAAGAGAGAGAGATAGAGAAATAAAGAGGGAAAAGTAAATCCTGGTGGGAGAGAAATAAAGGGGGAAAAGTAAATTCTGGTGGGCTGGGGTTATGACCCAGCGGTAGAGTGCTTGCCTAGCATATGCGAGGCTCTGGGTTCGATCCTCAGCACCACATCAAAATAAATAAATAAAATAAAGGTATTGCATCCTACTACAACTAAAAATAAATATATATTTAAAAAAGTAAATTCTGGTGACTACAACAAAAAGTAGTGGAAAATTTTTTAGCTTTTTTCTCCCAAAATTTGTGTCATTCTTCCTAACATGTAATATGAAAGCAACAACTTCTACTATAGTAATGTGCAAGTTAAACATTATATACTTTCTTTTATTTTATTTATTTTTGGTCCTGGGGATTGAACCCAGGGGCACACAATCACACTACCACATCCCCAGCCCTATTTATTTTTTATTTAGAGACAGGGTCTCACTGAGTTGCTTAGGCCTCACTAAGTTGCTGAGACTAGCTTTGAACTCACGATCCTCCTGTCTCGAACTCCTGAGTCGCTGGGATCATAGGCATGCACCAGCATACCTGGTGATAACATTATATCTTAACATTTGAAATAAATGGTAATTTAAACAAATAGGAGTTTTATATAGGTATATTAATTAAAATTTATACAAATTATTTTGTAAACCTGTGTTTATACTGTGTTGTATCATCATACTTTGGAACTCAGAAATTTCAGTAGATTTACATCAGTTCCTTATATTTAAAGAGATCAAGGATTTGGGAGAAATTTTAGTAGAGAAAATAATAGAAATTATTCCTAGGATGGCAAAAGCAAAATGCTTTTCTTTCCTTTTCATTCTTCCCTTATTACTGACGAGTTTCAACTTTTTTCCTGGCTTTAACTCTTAAAACTCATGGCGTCTATATCCACAGACCTCTTCCCCTAAAGCCTGAACCGATTACAACAATATTATCATGCTAGAAATCTTCATTGTACTTATATAGCATAAGTACGTAACAGTCAACATTTTGAAAATCATACTTACTTTTTCCCCTTGAAAACTATTCTTAACCCAGTAGATTCAATCTGGGATGATCAAAATTCAGTCCTATAAGTTAAAACTTAGAAGTATAATTGCTGCTGTACCTTACTACAAATATGCAATTATCATGTTCTGTGGACTATTACTTTAATTGTGTGTGCATGTGTTTGTTTGTGTGTGTGTTGCTGTGGATCAAACTTGATGCCTTGTGCATACCTAGGCAAGCAATATAATCACCAACTCCCTCAACCTGATGAAGGGCATTTACAAAAATCCCACAGATAATGGTAATTCTTAATTGTCAAAACCCAAATATTTTCCCCTAAGATCAGGATAAGACTGTCTTATTGCTACTATCATTTGTTCAATATTGTACTAGAAGTTTTAGCCAGAGCAATTAGGCAAAGAAATTAAATAAATAAAAGGAGTTCATTGGAAAAATAGAAGTAACTTGTATTTTCAGGTGACATGGTCTTATATATTAAAAATCCTAAGGAATCCACTAAAAAACTCTTAGAACTGAAAAACGATATCAGCAAAGTTACAGAATACAAGATCAGTATACAAAAAGCAATTTGATTTCTAAAACTTTCAATGAATAATCCAAAAATGAAATTAAGAAAACAACTTTATTCACAATAGCATCAAAAATAATAAAATATTTACAAATACATTTAATAAAAATGTGTAACACTTTTACTCTGAAATTATAAAATATTGTTGAAAGAAATTATAGATGTAAGTGGGAAAACATTCCATGTCCATAGAATAGAAAGACTGGTAAGAGGATAATATTCCTCAAACTTATTTATAGATTTAACACAATCCCTATCAGAATCTTGGCCAATTTCCTTTTTACAAATAAATAAAGTAATTCTAAAATTTATGTTGAATTGAATTGCAAGGGAACTAGAATAGCCTAAACGTAAAAAGAAAAACAGGACTAAAGGGATGGATTACAGTGCTAATCAAGAGAGTGTGGTCCTTACATGAAGATAAATATCTAGATCAGTGGAATAGAATTAATAGTCCAGAAATAAACTCATTTACAGTTAACTGATTCTTAACAAAAACAACAGCATTTAAATGGTTCTGGGACAACTTGATAGCCACAAAGAAAGAATGAAATTGAACGTTCACCTCATACCATATATAAAAGTTAACTCAAAATGGAACAGAGAGCTAAATGTAAAGACAATGTTTTTAAAACATTTTTAAATGTTTTCATGAGAAAACATACGAGTGAATCTTTATACTTTGGATTTGTTAAGGCATTTTTAGATATGACACTAAAAGCACTAGCAACAAAAGAAAAACTAGACAAATTGCACTTCATTCAAATTAATAACTTTTTTTTTGTATTGAGGATTGAACCATAGAGCACCTAACCACTGAGCCACATCCTCAGCCTTTTTATATTTTATTTAGAGACAGAGTCTCACTGAGTTGCTTAAGGCCTTGCTAAGATGGTGAGTGAAGCTGGCTCTGAACTCATGATCTTCCTGTCTCAGCCTCCTGAGCAGGTGGGATTACAGGCATACGCCACTGCGCCCAGCTCAAAATAAGTTTTGTACTTCAAGATATACCATCAAAAAAATGGAAACACCACCCACAGATTGGGAAAAATATTTGCAAATCATATATTTGATAAGGAATGTATATGTAGAATATGTGAATTGCTCCTATAATTCAATAATAAAAAGAAACAATTCAAAAATTGGGCAAAGGATTTGAGAAGACATTTCTCAAAAAAAAAAAAAGATAAACAAATGACCATCAAACACATCAAAAAATGCTTGACTTCATTAGTCATCAGGGAATGCAAGTCAAAAGCATGAGATACCACTTTGCACTCATTAAATTGGCTAGACACAGAGAATAAGTATGGCAAGGGTATGGAGAAATTGTAACCCTTATGCAGTGCTGACAGCAGTATAATATGGTAAAGTCATTTTAGAATCCTCATACACTGCCAATGAGAATGTAAAGTAATCCAACTGCTTTGGAATGATTCTTGGCATTTTCTCAAATGATCAGACATAGAGTTAACATATGACCCAGTCATTCCACTACTAGACATTACCCACGAGAAATGAAAATATATGATCATACAAACTTGTACCTGAATGTCTGTAGTAGCTTTATTCATAAAATACAAAATTGGAAAACAACCCAAATGTCCACCATTGGACAAATAATAAACAAATTTTGGTATATTCATACAGTGGCATTTTATTCAATCTTCAAAAGGAATGAAATATTGATTTATGCAATCACATGGATGAAAACTTTGAAAACACTATGCTAGCTGAAAGAAGGCAGTCATAAAACACCACATAATGTATGATTTCACTCATGAAAGTTCAGAAAAGGAAAATACAGATAGAAAGTAGGTTAGTGGTTGCTTAGGGATTGGGTGGCAAGACAGAAAAGTTGGGAAGAGACCAGCCATTTAGGGTTGACACTCTAGCCCCCTTGCCCTTGTTATTTCCCCTTCACACTCCAAAACTGAGACTGGGATTCCGACAAATGTGGTGTTGCCAGCATTCTTTAGAGTAAATGCTACCTCTAGCATTCTGTGTTTCCACTGAAAGAGAAATGGTAGAAGTGGAAGGTAGCAAGAAATAATTTTTCTAAACCATATTTAATACCAAGAGTATGGCTTATGACATATGGGTAAAATACCCAGGGAGCAACTAGTTAAATCTTCTCACCATAGTGTGAAGCTTACTAAGAAGTGAAGAAACCTCATCTTTACATACCTAACAGTGTACTGTATTCTGACTACAAAACAGATCTGCACTTCTAAAGCACAGGACATAAGTGCTCTGCAGAAAGCAGGTGTGGCCTTAGTGGTAGATCTGTTTTAAGATACCTTTGTGCTCTGTGCTAGCATGTAACAATTATACCAAAAAAACCCTCAAATTAGCATATTGCATACATGCAGGGTATGTTGTGTAAGTGAAGAGTGTGCTTAAGAATCCATTTTAATGGGAGATCTTTAATTCTGAAGACAAAACCAACAAACAAATCTCTTATCAACCTCTTTTTTCTGTTATTGGCAGTTTGGAATGTTAAATTTTTTTAAACTGCAATTCAAAAGGTTCCTAAGTATATGAATGGAAAAATAGGTAATGGAATTAGATATTGACAAGTGTTTTCCCATTTTCATTAAAATTTTTAATATAAATATGAGGAAATAAAATATTAATGAAGTAAAAAATTTTAATGGAAAAGTTTCAGCAGTTCAGTTTATTGTGATTATGCATAAACCCATTAAACTTTTTGTGCAATGGCAGCACTTAGATTTTTTTTTAAATGAATGAATTTCTTGTTGATGACAACTAAATGGTATCTTTCATTTTGTCATACAGTACATTCTATCCATTTACTACAGTCTTCTAATCAAATCTACAGTGCAAGCATAATTTTTAATGTAAATTGTACTTTTCCTGTATGTTTAGTTTGACACATTAAACAAAAATATTTTAATATTTGTAAGCTCCAGCTTTCTCAAATTGAGATCTATTTGTGCTAAAATAGGCCCAAACCCCATGAAAATGGATAATTACTTAAATTATCAGTATTAGGAATCATAATACAACTTAACAGGAATTTTTCCTTATTCTTTAACAGCTATTTTTAATAGTGGGTAGTATAAACCCCTAAGAGATGATTGGGAATTTTATGTGTAGTAATTGTTGTCACAGTGATAGGGGGCCAGCTGTCCAGATGTAAATTCAGTAGTTTCCCCAGATTACAATCTTTGTCTTAACACTTGCTTACATTACTTGGTACTTCCAATTCCTGATCTTCTCAGGGATCTAGAGAATAATTTGCCTTTTGCAAGCATTTTAAATTGTTGCTTGCTTGCTTTTGCTACATCAGTTACCACTTGTTCATCTACATTGTACCTTCTAAATATTTCTTTAAGTTACATATCCTCTGATATCTTCTCTCTCACTCTCTTTCATGATAGTTTTGTGTCTTTTTGTTTGTTTGTTTTTAATTCCTCTGGTGTCAATTCATTGGTTTCAAAGGAAAAAAAGAATACCAGGTAATCTGCTATGCTTAACAGTTCAAGTGGAGATAGTTGGTATGAATAGAGAGTAGGGGAAATGTTTGAGATGTTTTGAGTAATAATAATGACTGGCTAGTGTACTGACAGTTTATTTCTACTCAGGGCTAGATCTGCTAAACATACTGCCATGTATAATCCCACCCAAATGCCAATAATGCCCCCATTTAGAAACAATGACCTAGTCCAATTCTGCGTTACCTGTCCATCCCAGCTTTAACTCAGTGTAAATAGTGTTTAGACACTAACTTTTCTATATTTGAGTAATATGTAAGCTTGTTAATTAACATTTCTTACATTAAGCTTTTTGAAATTAATTTTCATCAGAAATAGTGAAAGCAACATCATGGCTCGTTATCATTAAAAGAGGAAGAAAGTAGACAGGTAGGGTAGCACACACCTGTAATCTCAGTGACTTGGGAGTCTGAGGCAGGAGAATCACAAGTTCAAAGCCAGACTCAGCAACTTAGAAGGGCCGAAGCAACTTAGTGCAACCCTGACTCAAAAAGTGTTGGGGATATTGCTCAGTGGTTAAGTGCTTCTGGATTGAATCCCCAATATCAGTTTAAAAAAAAAAAAAAAAGAACATATCAGATAAATTGTTTTCTTACTCTAGCATTCAGCTTTGCAAAATGTTTTTACTTTCTATTTACAGATATTTTGGTAAAAGACCTCAGTGGGATTATAGAGGGGCATCAAATCTTAAGGAACTTCACCATCTATTAAATGACATAATGATTAGAAGATTAAAGACTGAAGTTTTAACCCAGCTGCCCCCTAAAATCAGACAGCATATTCCATTTGATCTTCCCGACAAAGCAGCCAAGGTGAGAACCTTCATTTGATTGAAAGTCATTGTAAAATCATTTTAAATTATACTATTAAAGATTGTACATATTTCACAGAAGGAAAAGCCTGCTTTCTTAAAATAGGTTTAATTAATAGAGCATATGAATTGATTTTGTATCTTTTCAGGAAGAGTGTGGAAGAATTTAATTTTAGTTATCAAATATGTGAACAGATATAGTAACCTAGTGATTAAAAATATTTATGCTGAATATAGAAAAAAAGTACTTCAACTGCAACAAAGATTTAGCAGTAAGAATTCAAAATGTCTATAATGTGAGACCCAATAATAAAGAAAATTGTTTTTCTTGCTGTAGAATTTTTTTAAAGTGTGAATAGATGTCTTTGAGAATACCGTAAGTGTAACCCTACTCTTGAAATCCTCAAACTCTGTAATTATATTGTAAGATGTAGCATTCAACATAGCAGAAAGCCAAAAGTGTGTTTTACCTAAACCTTATGTGTATTTACTTTTGAGGAGTGCAATGTTTATATATTCTTTAAATTTTGCAAATCTGGACATGGCTTTGGGGGCAAGGAGCTTTTATTATATCTTGAAAACTTAAAGTAAGCATTTTGCAAATATGGAGCAATGTGTTATTTCTAAAATAAGAATGATCCAATTTTCTTCACTTTTTTAGCATTAGAAAGAAAAATAAAATGATACATCAACTTATGATTGTATTTTATTTTTATTGAACCACTATTCTCCAAATCTTTATGCTTATTTAAATCTTATCTTTTCGTAAGAATATTTTACAACCATATACATTTTAACCACCCTGCTTTCCTATGTGTTTAACTTTTTATTTTCACTTTACAAAATATTTGTCCTTAAGATTGGTTGATTTATGAAGCTAGCAAAGGCACTTGTATCTTATCTTTCTTTCTTTTTTTTAATATTTTTTAAGTTTTGGATGGACACAGTATATTTATTTATTTATTTTTATGTGGTGCTGAGGATTGAACCCAGTGCCTTACACATGCAAAGCAAGCGCTGTACCACTGAGCCACAATCCTAACCCTGCATTGATGTTTTAAAATGAACACATTGGCATCTATAAGAATTTTCTTTTTGTTTTTCTACTCAGAAGAGGAAAGAAGTAGGACATGATTCATGATCACATTAATTGTTATGTTCTTTATGCTGTATTCCTAAATAATTTTATTTTATCCCACATAGGATTTGAATACCAGTTTGGAAGAGTGGAAAAAATTAATGAGATCTCCAAATCCAGGTGGCACAGAGACTGTTCTGGGCTTGATTACTCGCATATTTAAACAGACTGCTATTGCCAAGGTACCTCATTGTTATGCCATCAAACATAAATTTTTAATATATTTTAATGTTATTATTAAATAGGTTTTTATTAAGTAGGATCTACTGTTTTGGGAGTGGGACAAGAACAAAAGCTGTCTACCCTAAGGTATGGGCATCAAACCCTATTGGAACTCAGGACCTTGACATGATATAAGGGAAAGATCTATTACAGCTGGAGGTGGGGCTAAAACTTCTTCAGGACCATCCATAGAGAGAAGACAGTTTGGGTGGGGGTGGGAGGCAGAAAAACTAAAAAGTAACACGTGTAAGGCTTAGCTGAGTTGGTACCAATAGATTTGAGATCTCCTGTGCCCCACCATGAACTCAACACTGAAATATCTTCATAATCTACCACTGGAGGAGAAAGAAAGCCTTCTATGCAGGGCTGCTGAAAAACTGACAGTGCAATTATAACACACTATCACAAAGTAGAAGCATCACATTGCTAGGGGACTTTGAAGTTCATATACTAATGGTAAATGTAACAACAAGAGAATCTAAGCAGCACCCCAATTTTTTTTTCTTTTGATTTGTTCTTTTTAGTTATACATGATAGAAGAGTATATTTTAACATATTTATACAAACATGGAGCATATCTTATTCTAATTAGGATCTAATTGTGGTTGTATATGATGTGGAGATTCACTGTGGGGTATTACATATGTACATAGGAAAGTTAAGTCAGATTGATTCTACTGTCTTTCTTATTCCTGCCTCCCTCCCTTCCCTTCATTCCATTTTGTTTAATCTACTCAACTTCTATCCCATACCCCTTGTTGTGTGTTAGTATCCACATATCAAAGAGAACATTCATCTTTTGGTTTGGGGGGGATTGGCTTATTTCACTTAGCATGATTGTCTCCAGATCCATCCAATCCATTTTCTGGCAAATGTCATAGAGTCATTCTTTCTTTGGCTGAGTTCTATTCCATTGTGTTTTCATACCACATTTTCTTTATCCATTAAATCTGTTGAAGGGCACCTAGGTTGGTTCCATAGCTTAGCTGTTGTGAATTGAGCTGCTATAAACATTGATGTGGCTATACCACTGTAGTAGGCTGATTTTAAGTCCTTTGTATATATGCCAGGGCGTGGGATAACTGGGTCAAATGGTGATTCCATTCCAAGTTTTTAAGGAATCTCCATACTGCTTTCCCATAGTGGTTGCACCAATTTGCAGTCTCACCAGCAATGTATGAATGTATTCTTTTACCTATATACTCACCAACATTAATTGTTAATTGTATTCTTCTTTTTATTATTATTAGTTGTTCAAAACATTACAAAGCTCTGGACATATCATATTTCATATGTTAATTGTATTCTTGATTGTTGCTATTCTGGCTGGAGTGAGATGAAATCTTAGTGTAGTTTTTAATTTGCATTTCTCTAATTGCTAGAGATGTTGAACATTTTTTATGTATTTGTTGACCATTCATATTTCTTCTGTGAAGTGTCTGTTCAGTTTCTTTGCTTATTTATTGATTGTTTTATTTGGTTTTTTTTTTTTTTTTTTGAGTTCTTTATATATTCTGGAGATTAATGCTATACTGAGGTGCAGGTGGCAAACATTTTCTCCCATTCTGTGGGCTCTATCTTCATGATTTTATTTCCTTTTTTTGAAGAAGCTTTTTAGTTTGATAACATCCCATTTATTGATTCTTGCTGTTTAGGAATCTTGTTGAGGAAGCCGACATGATGGAATGTTGGGCCTATATTTTCTTCTATTAGGTGTAGGATTTCTGGTCTAATGTCTCGGTCTTTGATCCACTTTGAGTTGACTTTTGTGCAAGATGAGAGGGGTTTAATTTCATTCTGCTACATATGGATTACCAGTTTTCCCAGCACCATTTGTTGAAGAGGCTTTCTTTTCTCCCATGTATGTTTATACCACTTTCATTTAGTATGGGATAACTGTATTTATGACACCTCCCAGTTGACACCACACTTACTGCATTAACTCAGCCCTCTACAGTCTTATACTGTCACCCTAACAAAAAGCATGACCAGTTCCACATGCAACTATCATTTACTCAGTGTGCATTGTTCTTCTATGTATAATTTCTAGCATTCAGTAGAAAATGTGAAATAAATGTAAAAGCCACTTAAAAAAATCCTAATCTATTGTCAAGAGATAAAACAATCAATGAAGACACATGTTAAAATGATCCAAATGGTAGAACTATTAAACAAGGACATTAAAATAGCTATGAATAGTATGTTAAGAATCTAATAAAGGCTGAGGTTGTGGCTCAGGGGTAGAGCAGTAGCCTAGCACACGCAAAGCACTGGGTGTGATTCTCAGCACCACTTAAAAATAAATAAATGAAGGTATTGTGTCTATACACACACACACACACACACACACACACGTGTGTGTGTGTATAATATATGTATGTATTTTTTTTTTTTAAAGAATCTAATAGAAGCCAAGTGTAGTGGCACACGCATGTGAATCTCGGTGGCTCGGGAGGCTTAGGCAGGAGGAGCCCTAGTTCAAAGCCAGCATCAGCAATGTCAAGATGCTAAGCAACTCAGTGAGACCCTGTCTCTCAATAAAATACTAAACAGGGATGAGGATATGGCTCAGTGGTTGAGTGTCCCTGAGTTCAATCCCCGGTACCTAAAGGGGGAAAAAAAAGAAAGAAAGAAAGAATCTAATGGAAAAGATGTAGGAAGAGATGGAGAATTACAGAAGTTGCATGAAAATATAAATTTAGTAGAAGAGAAATGCTTGAAATAAAAAACAGTATCAGAGATAAAGAAAATGTATTCAATCAGCTTATAAGCTAACAGTAGAGGGTGAGGGAGGAGGAAAGGGAAAGGAGAAATACTAGTTAACAATATTGGGATTCCAAGATGGAGGGCTGGAGGGAGGCAGCATCCTGTGTTGCTCCATGACTCAGATCTCACCTAGTCGGAATACTGCATCTCAGAGAGTGTAAGAGAACCCCTATACAGCTGATTTCCTCAGAAATCACCAGCACTGTGACTCCCACGCAGGGCTCAGAGCCTCAGCATTTGAGCAGGACTCCAGACCCCTGGCTCCCAAAACCCAAAGCCCGCGCTCTGCTCCCACTCAGGTCACTCGGCTACTACCTACCCACAGCACAATGCCATCACCCAGCTCCCCCCACCTCACCAGACACCCTGGCAGTGGAAGCAGACTGACTCCATCTTGGATAACCTTTCTCACCATATTTGGTGGGGACAGCTCTCAGATCGGATCTCCATCTGGCCAGGTGCCAGGTATCCAACCCCTCCCCCCCCCACTCCCCAGTGGTGATAACTCGGCACAGTGATTACTCAACACAAAAACAGCTTCCAGTTGGCAGGTGTGCAGTGCCACCAGGGCGCCGCCCACCTTGTATGAGCCTGGGTGTGAGGGTCCCGCAGGTGGGAACTGATAAGTGAGAGGGAATGGGACTAAAGTTTGGAGTCCAACAGAGAGACCAGGAGCTGGGAAATCTCCAGGCAAGAGAGGGAGACAGTACCGGGCGCTCAAGTCAGACAAGAGGTCCCAAGAGTGACCCGTGATGTGCAGTCTCTCTGCAGGGACTGGCAGGTGGCACTCCACACTTCCAGATGCCCTACACCAGGACCAGTCTTCCCACCCTGGTTACCTACACCATCCTGAGGGCAGAGACACCAGCTTAAAACAGACAAGCCACCTATTAGATGAGAAGAGAAACAGAACAGATACAGATCTCTAAAACTAGCAACAACCCTGGTTTCTTCTTTCGAGTATTTTTTTTTTTTCTTTTCTACCCCTCTATCCTCTGGCCCTCACATCCCCAACACATGTGAAACCAAGAACTTTGCATGAAATAGGATTTTGAGGACTGAGTCCTCTGAATAATATAATATAGAGGTGTTGTATATGCCCTTTGTTTTTCCTCTTTTTTTTCTTTCATTTTTCTTTCCTTCTTCAAATTTTACTATTTTAACATCTTGTATTTTTCTAAATACATATGTGTGTTTGTTTAATGTACTGTATGGTCTTCCCATGTACTTGTCTACTCTAAATTACTTGCTGTCTATTCTCTTGCTACTAACCATCTTCATTAGATTTCTCTTTCACATTTCCTAAGATATATTAGCTCTATGCCCTCACATCCTTCCTCCTCACCATATCGTCCTATGCCCCACCCTCAGTTCATTGTCCACCGTCAGAAACTGTAAACCTTTTTACAAAACTACTGATATTTTAGATAATAATTGAATCCAACATTTCGGTACATTGAGACCAAACTGTAAACGTCTTAATACAACAAATTGTTCATAGGTGATATATTGTTGATATTGGGATCTTGTCCTTCCTCACAAAGGAGGGCTCTCGGAACCCTACAAGAGCACTACAAACCTATAGGGTAAAAACAATAACACCCAAGACCCATAGAGCTGGAAAGGAAGACTCATGAGAAAAATGAAAAGACAAGAGAAGAAAGTACCACAAACAAATCAAGCAAGACACCACATCATTAGAATCATTGGCAGCCACAGCAGAAAAAAATGACAGAGAAAGAGTTCAGGATATACATGGGGAAGATATAAGAGAGCAAATACAAACAATGAAAGATCACTTTGACAAGGAGCTACATAAACAAATCCAAGAAGCAAAAGATCACCTCAACAGGGAGCTAGGGGTTCTAAACAAACAAACAGAAATCCTTAAAATGAAAGAAACAATAGACCAAATTAAAAGCTCAAATGAAAGCATCACCAACAGAGTAGACCACTTGGAAGATAGGACATCAGACAATGAAGATAAAATACATAATCTTGAAAAGAACATAGATCACACAGCGATAATGGTAAGAAACCATGAGCAGAACATTCAAGAAATATGGGATAGCATAAAAAGACCAAATTTAAGAGCTATTTGGATAGAGGAAGGCATAGAGGTCCAATCCAAAGGAATGAACAATCTGTTCAATAATATCAGAAAACTTTCCAAACATGAAGAATGAATTGGAAATCCCAATTCAAGAAGCCTACAGGACGCCAAGTGTACAAAATCACAACAGATCCACACCAAGGCACATTATAATAAAAATGCCCAACATACAGAATAAGGAGAGAATTTTAAAAGCCACGAGAGAAAGGAATCAGATTACATATAGGGGAAAACCAATTAGGATAACAGAGTTTTCAAAACAGACCCTGAAAGCTAGAAGATCCTAGAACAACATATATCAAGCTCTGAAAGAAAATGGGTGCCAACCAAGAATCTTGTATCCAGCAAAACTGAGCTTAAGATTTGAAGATGAAATAAAAACCTCCCATGATAAACAAAAGTTAAAAGAATTTATAGCTAGAAAACCAGCACTACAAAACATCCTTGGCAAAATATTCTGTGAAGAGGAGACGAAAAACAACAATGAAAATTAGCAGAGGGAGGTAGCACCCTAAAGGACAAACTAATTAAAGAAAATCAAGTTAAATAACAAAAATTAACAAATATAGCTGGAAATACAAACTATGTCTCAATAATAACCCTGAATATTAATGGCTTAAACTCACCAATCAAAATACATAGGCTAGCAAACTGGATTATGCTGCCTACAGGAGACTCATCTGATAGGAAAAGACATACACAGACTGAAAGTGAATGGTTGGGGAAAATCATACCACTCACATGGACTGTGAAAGCAAACATGGTTTCCATCCTCGTATCAAATAAAGTAGACTTCAAGCCAAAATTGATCAAAAGGGATAAAGATGGACATTACATACTGCTCACAGGAACGGTACACCAACAAGACATAACAATCATAAATATATATGCCCCAAACAATGTTGCAGCTATGTTCATCAAACAAATTTTTCTCAAATTCAAGATTCAAATTGACCACAACATAATAATCTTGGGTGATTTTAACATACCTCTCTCACCACTGGATATATCTTCTAAACAAAAGTTGAATAAAGAAACTATAGAACTCAGTAATACAATCACTAACTTATAGACTTCACTGACATATATAAAATATATTAACCTGCATCAAATGGATACACTTTCTTCTCAGCAGCACATGGATCCTTCTCTAAAATAGACCATATAATATGCCACAAAGCAACTCTTAGCAAATACAAAAAAGTAGAGATACTATCATGCATTTTATCAGATCATAATGGAATGAAATTGGAAATCAACAACAAAATAAAAAATAAAAATTTCTCCACCTGGAGACTAAACAATACACTACCAAATGAACTATGGGTTACAGAAGACATCGAAGAGGAGATTTAAAAATTCTTAGAAGTAAATGAGAACATAGACACAACATATCGAAATCTCTGGGACACTATGAAAACAGTATTAAGAGGAAAATTCATTGCATGAAGTTCATTTCTTAAAAGAAGAAGTCAACAAATAAATGACCTCACACTACATCTCAAAGCCCTAGAAAAAGAAGAACAAATCAGCAGCAAAAGCAAGAAATAATCAAAATTAGAGCTGAAATCAATGAAATCAAAACAAAAGAAACAATTGAAAAAATTGACAAAACAAAAAGTTGGTTCTTTGAAAAAATAAATAAAATTGACAGACCCTTAGCTACACTAATGAAGAGAAGGAGAAAGAAAACTCATATTACCAGCATAGATGATGAAAAAGGTAATATTACAACTGATACTACATAAATACAGAGAATAGCTAGAAATTATTTTGAAAACTTATACTCCAATAAAATAGAAGACAATGAAGGCATTGAGAAATTTCTTAAGTCGTACAATTTGCCCAGATTTAATGAGGAAGATATACACAATTTAAACAGACCAATATCAAGTGATGAAATAGAAGACACCATCAGAAGCTTACCAACCAAGAAAAGCCCAGGACTGAATGGATATACAGCTGAGTTCTACAAGACCTTTAAAGAAGAACTAATACCAATACTCTACAATTTATTTCAGGAAATAGAAAAAGAGGCAGCACTTCCAAACTCACTCTGTGAGGCCAATATCATCCTGATCCCAAAACCAGGCAAAGACAAATCTAAGAAAAAAAACTTCAGACCAATATCTCTAATGAACATAGATGCAAAAATGCTCAATAAAATTTTGGCAAATCGAATATAAAAAAATATCAAAAAGATTATGCACCATGATCAAGTGGGATTCATCCCATGGACGCAAGGTTGGTTCAACATATGGAAATCAATAAATATAATTCCTCACATCAATAGACTCAAAGATAAGAATCATATGATCATCTCAATAGATGCAGAAAAAGCATTTGACAAAATACAGCATCCCTTAATGTACAAAACACTAGAAAAACTAGGGAAAACAGGAACATATTTTAACATCTTAAAGGCTATCTATGCTAAGCCTTAGGACAGCGTCATTCTAAATGGAGAAAAATTAAAGGCATTCCCTCTAAAAACTGGAACAAGACAGAATGCCCTCTTTCACCACTTCTGTTCAACATAGTTCTTGAAACACTGGCCAGAGCAATTAGACGAAAGAAGGGGTATGTATAGGAAAAGAAGAATTTAAATTAGCACTATTTGTTTACGACATGATGCTATACCTAGAAGACCCAAAAAGCTCCACCAAAACACTTCTAGAACTAGTAAATGAATTCAGCAAATTAGCAGGATATAAAATCAACACCCATAAATCAAAGGCATTTTTGTATATCAGTGACAAATCCTCTGAGAAAGAAATGAGGAGAACTACCCCATTTACAATAACCTCAAAAAAAAATACGATACTTGGGAATCAATTTAACAAAAGAGGTGAAAGATTTATATTCATTGTACTACAGAATCCTAAAGAAAGAATACTTTAGAAGATGGAAAGATCTACCTTGCTCTTGGATAGGCAGAATTAATATTATCGAAATGACCATACTACCAAAAGCACTATACAGATTTAATGCAATTCTGATCAAAATCCCAATGGCGTTCCTCATAGAAATAGAAAAAGCAATCATGAAATTCATCTGAAAAAATAAGAGACCCAGAATAGCTAAAGCAATCCTTAGCAGGAAGAGTGAAGCAGGTGGCATCACTATACCAGACCTTAAACTATACTACAGAGCAATAGTAACTAAAACAGCATGGTATTGGCACCAAAACAGACTGGTAGACCAATGGTACAGAATATAGGACACAGAGACTAACCCACAAAATTACAATTATCTTATATTAGACAAAGTTGCCAAAAACATGCATCAATGTTTATAGCAGCACAATTCACAATACCTAAACTGTAGAACTAACCTAGATGCCCTTCAATAGATGAATGGATTAAAAAATGTGGCATATATACACAATGGAATATTACTCAGCAACAAAAGAGAATAAAATTGTGGCATTTGCAGGTAAATGGTTGGAGTTAGAGAAGATAATGCTAAGTGAAGTTAGCCAATCCCCCAAAATCAAATGCTGAATGTTTTCTCTTACATAAGGAGGCTGATTCGTAGTGGGATAGGGAGTGGGAGCATGGGAGGAATAGATAAACTCTAGATAGGGCAGAGGGGTGGGAGGGAAAGGGAGGGGGCATGGGGTTAATTAATGATGGTTGAATGTGATGATCATTACTATCCAAAGTACATGTATGAAGACATGGATGGGTGTGAATATACTACATATATAACCAGAGATATGAAAAATTGTGCTGTATATATGTAATAAGAATTGTAATGCATTCTGCTGTCATATGTAAATTTAAAAATTACATAAATACAGTGTGAACAAATATGTAACAACAAATCCCACTATTAGATATAATTACAATGCACCAGTAACAAATATGAAAGAAAGAAAAAATAAAACACAAAGGAAATTTTTTAAAACAAATATGCCAATGTCCTGGTTGTTTATGCTACAGAAAGGAAAATGTAGATTCACACAAATACTTTCACAGAAATTTATTTATAATAGTCATATATTTGGAAATAAATTAAATATCCTTTAAGTAAATTGTGAAGCTAGATGTGTAGATGAGTTCATAAATAGAACTTCACATGGATTTCCAGTTGCTTTGTTAAGAAAGAGGACAAGAAAACTCAATGGGGAAATGATAATCTTTCTAACAAATGGTGTTGGATGCTTGGATACCCATAAGGGGAAAAGGGAGTCTTTACTATTTCCCACTATACATAAAAATTTACTTGAAGTCAGTCATACTTCATATACTTAAATCCAAAAGCAAAAATTTGGAAACTCTTAGTAGTATACATTCATAAAAAACATTTCTATCCTTTAGGTAGAGCAATTTGTTAGGATAGAAATGTAAAAACTTCAAAGAAAGAAAACAGAATTCAAACATTAGAACTTATAATGATTTTTAAAAATCACATATAAAAACCACATAGATTGGAAGAAAATACATTCCCCCTGCTCAGTTTTCTCATGTTATTTTATGGTTTAAGCTTAAGTTTTGGTTTGATCAACATTCATTGTTCACCATATAATGACTGTTAAACATTTCACACTTGAGCTATAATTACATTTCTTTTCTTTGACAAGTATTGTTTTTCCTGGAGTTAATAACTACCTTTTTCCTCCATTTTTCTCTTTTTGATTGTTTGCTTGCTTACTTAGCTTTCTTTGTACTTAATACTGTGTACAGAATGTGTCCTTAAAGAGAAAGAGAAACTTATACTTTATTTCTTGTCTGTGGTAAGAAACCCTGATTTGAAGTCAGAGTATTGACAATCAACAGGAACTGGGAATCTTGAAGAAAAAGGAAGGAGATGAAAAGTTAGTTGTCCTCAAAAATTAATGTTCTCAAAAATTAATGGCAGCAGAAGGCCAAGTCCTGCCACTTAGTTCCCTAGAGATTTTAGTCATTTTTCATTCCTTCCATGCTAGAATCTGTCTTTAACAATGTATGTAAATTGGAACTGTGTTTTTCTATCCCTGGGCTGCAGCCAGAAATAATTAGTTACTGGCAATACCAAATTGGAATTCTTAATATATCTTCCCCAGATGTTATCAAAACCCGATATTTATA
This sequence comes from Marmota flaviventris, assembly GCF_047511675.1. Taxonomy (NCBI): domain Eukaryota; kingdom Metazoa; phylum Chordata; class Mammalia; order Rodentia; family Sciuridae; genus Marmota; species Marmota flaviventris. The sequence continues at coordinate 93,648,900 of NC_092508.1, forward strand.
GTCTATAGTAACCATAAATACAATTATCTACATAATGGATTAAATAGGCTTTTCAGGAGGCAACTGTAGTTATATACATTTAATATTGTTCCTATTAAAAAAATGTGTTTCTGAGTTCTCCGAAAGCAATTTGTAAATGAGCTTAAAATATCACAGATTATAATTTAGTTATTATTTTGTATGCATCTGAGTAATTTCCTGATTAATTCAATAGATTATTTAGTTGCTAATCTGAGAAGGTGCTAGGAAAGTACACTGTCTTATCTCTCAAGGTTCTATAAACTATAAACTAGATCATAGTTTATAATTTATCCTAAGGATTCTTAGCCCTTCAGGTACAATGAAGTGGACTAACATGATCATATTTGTAGCTATGAGGAAAATGGATTGTAAGGAGCAAATCTATAGAAAGATAATTCATTTGAGCTGTATCACTGATAATTCAGGTTAACAGTGTTGGTAATCTAAACCAAGATGTGTCTGAGCCTACATACATAATGGATTAAATAGGCTTTTTCAAGATGTGGCTGAGCCACATCTTGACTGTAAAGAAAGAAAATCTTCAAGATGTATTAATACGGTACAATCAATAAACATTAATGATTGACAGAATGTAGAAGGAAGGGAAAAGATAGAAACTAGATTCTTGCTAGGTCAGCGGGATTGATGTTTGTGCCATTTACTGATACTGTGGGTAAAAAATACAAGATACATTTTGTGTTTAAATATGTTTGTTATTATGAAGTATGATCTATGTCAAACTTAGCAAGGCAGATGCTGTTAGATAATAGAAGTTTTGGGGTTTTTTTTTTTTTTTTGTACTCCATGGTATCATTTTAGAAATACTTTTCTTTTTGTTGACTCATTCGAACAATTCTGTTGAGGAATTTAAACATATTTAAAACCATCTAATGATAGTTTGTCTAAATTTTGAAAAAGTTGATAGGACTTAAAACAATGAGTTTTTGATATCGCCATTTTAAGGGCATGTGTGTAAGTTTTGCTTGCAGTAAAATAGATTACTCGTCTGTGGTATTCAATTGAAAAAAGACTAAAACTCCATAATAAATGTATTAAATTAGTATGTAAAGTATAAAATTTTATTCTTGTTAGATATTCTGCAAAAGCAAATACTTTATCCTTTTATGTATTGACAATTTTAACACTGTTCACTAATTGTGATAGAAAGGATCTCAGGAGATCATTTCCTCTTCTTTTGTTGCAGACAAAGTTATACCTAAAGACTTCCAGAAAAATTTATCTCCATTCATACTCATTTTATAGATATGCAGAATAGAAATTTCTTTCTCTGCTATAACCTTTCTTTTCTTCATAATCTACAGTGTGTTTTTGGTAGACAGGAATACAGTGCCAAGTGCTTCAGATTAGGTCATATGGACATGATAAATTTTCCTGTATACAAGGCTATATATTATAATATTATGGTGTTGACATATCTTATCCATATGCCTATAAATATTTGTAATTTTCTACTTGTTCTACTTGTTCTTCTTAGGAAGACAGAAATATGTTTTAAATATATTTGTTATTATCTCCTTAATGTTGCTATTATATTATCAAGATCTCTTTCTTTTGCAAACTATTTTTGTTAGCTTTTTTTACCACTGTGACCAAAAGACCTGACAAAAACAATGTAGAGGAGGAAAAGTTTATTTTGGCTTACAGTTTCAGAGGCATCAGTTCACAGATGGTCAACTCCATTTCTCAGAGCACTAGATGAGGCAGAACGTCATGACAAAAGTGTATGGCAAAGGAAAGCAGCTCAGGACATGACACCAGGAAGGGGAGAGAGAAAGAATACGCTCCACTCTCCAGGGTCACGATACAAACCCTATAGGCACACCTCCAGTGACCTGCTTCCTCCAGCTACACCCTACATACCTATAGTAACCACCCAGTTAATCCATATCAATGAATTAATCCAGTGATTAGGTCAAGTTTCTTATAATCAATCCACTAATCAGGTTAAGGCTCTTAGGCAATCATTTAAGTCTGAAAATTCTTGCATTGTCTCACACTTAAGCTTTTGTGGTACACATCATATCTAAACCATAACAAATACTTCTTAATGAAAATAAACAAAATATGATAAACAGGAAATATTAGTGATAAATAGCAAACAAAAAATGAACTTAATTAATGTTAAAAGTACAGAGTCAATTAGTGAAGAATTTCAGATAATTAAGAGAATTATACTTTTTCTTTTCTTTCTTTTAATTGCTTGTAATATTTGTTCAGAATACAATGGATGCAAATTGACAGATTCTTCAGATTTAAGCTCAGCATAATATACAGGTAGGAGAAAACAGATATAAGTGGTATGCTTGCTTTAGCCAATTCTCAGTTATTTGGGAATACATTACAACTACATCTCATTTTTAAAGAAAATCATTTTGAGAGAAATGCCAGTTTTTATAAAAATGGTTAAAACCAACCCCTAATTTAAAATTTCCTGTCACTTTGGTGATGGTAGCATTCCTTAGTACTGAAAAAAAACTTTGCAGAAGGCAAATTGCTTTAAACATGTTCCCATTATGCACAAAGTGTGTTTCCTCTTTAATTGCCTCAGCAGCTTAACACAGGTGGAATCCTATTTATAAAATGAAGTAAACTATAATGAGGACACTACAATAATCCCTGCTGTACAGGGCCTGGAATGATGTGAGACTGAAGAGTCCCTCTTCTTTTGCTCTTTCTGTGATTTTGGAGTCTCTACGCTCTGAACCAGGGATAGCCTGCCTCCTGTTCATTAGTAAGAGATGGTCAGCAATAATCAGTTAAGTGCAAATAAGAAAATAATACCATTTTAGAGAAGAAAGGGATAGTGAAATGGCGAAGTGATATGGAGGAATGTTTTATTAAAAATGGGAAAATGCTCACTTGACATGGAAGAGTGGTTTTAAGGTTTTTAAGATGGCAGGAGTAGGTAGTTTAGAATCAAAGGTAAAGTGATTCGCCTTAGAGAAGTAAAGAAATACCTCTCTTGTTCCAAAAGAAAAGGAAATTAGAATGAGTGAAAATAAAGAAAAGAAACAGAATTCTAAGATGATGATTCTACTTTCTCTAGGCAGTGAGGGTATTTGAGAACCAATAGTCATAGTTCCGATTTTGAAGCAAGTTGAGAAGGTTGAAATTGTTTTTTCAGTTCACTAGAAAAATATGTTAATACTAAGAGCTAATATGTTTATAATATTTCTTGTGTGCCAAGCACTATTCCAAGCATATTTAATGCATGGCCTCATTAAATTCTTACCACAACACTATGAGGTTTAAAGAACTTTATCTACTTTTGTAAGTGTGAAAACTGAAGCACCGAGATTAAGTGACTTGCTTATTCTATCTCAGACTTTTAAGTGTTGGAGTCAGGATTTGAATCCAGACAATCTGACTCAAGAAACCATAATTTCTCTAGGATAGCTGAATAAATTTAGTATTTGTTAATGATCATGGATTTGGGTGGTACCTATTTTCTTATTAGAGACTTTTCAGCATCTCTATATAGATAGAAAGAAGATACAAAATTAAAAGTCTATATATTCTGTGTATAACAATTTTAACACCCAAATAAGTTTTATTCATGCTTATGGTTTAGTAGTAAAAGTTGATTACCTGGACCGGGGTTGTGGCTCAGTGGTAGGCACTGGATTCAATACTCAAAACCACATAATTAATGACTTTTATAATTAAGCTTTCATGAAATTAATTTTTTAAATCCTTTTACTATATTGACTTTGCTTTCCAATGATGTCAAAATTTGAGTAATTTTTAAAAATATTTTGTTTTAGTTGTAGTTGGACATAATACCTTTATTTTATTTCTATGTGGTGCTGAGGATTGAACCCAGCACCCCGCATTACAGGTTCTTTTATAAAATTGTGTTGGTTAAGATATTAAATTGGAGTTGCTTACTCCACTTGTCAATGGGCTGCTTGTAGAACTTAGTGTCAAAAGATTAAATGTATTAGGGATGTTAGATTACTATTTACAAATATATTCATAAGGAACTAAAATATGCTTGGAGATAAGAAAATAATACATGTGATAGTTTATCTGAACCATCATTTGAACTAAAACTTTGTTTTTCTGTGAGAAAATTTTTACATGGAACTCTGTGAAAATGTCTCAAGTTCTTTTATTGTCGCATGGAACTACAAATATTCCCTGAAGCCCATGTTCTACCAGATTCAAAAATACTTCTTGAAGTTGCTGAAATAGTTTCTAATTTAAGAATCATGAGCAAAGAGAAGAGATGGTGGAAGACAAATTTTTATCCTCCCTTTTGTGGTGGGCTGCAGAAGCCAGGCATGGGGAGGGTTGTGTATTAACAGTACCTATTCTCCTTTACTATGGTATTTCTTTTGATATTTGAAATAATTTTAAAGGATAAAAGACAAATCACTATCAGTATATAAATTTAATGTGAAACAGTATAAGGTAGCTGGATAAATGAGTAAAAACAAGAGAGACAGGGTATCGATTGGATAAATTAAATGCACATATTTGTGCCATGCAGTATTATTTGGCATTAAAAAAATAAATTAAGTAATTTATTTACAACGTGGATTAAAAACATTGTTATGTTAAAGCCAATCACACAAAAACATATTGGATGACTTTAACATATATGAAATATACAAAATGGTCCAATTCAGAGGGACACAAAGTAGATTAAATGTTTACCCAGAGCTAGGAGTGAAGGGTAACTTGATGGTAACAGCTGAAAGGTAAAGGGATTCCTTTTTGGGTAATAGTTAAAAGACAACTCTTGAGTATACTAAAAGCCATCGGAGTGTTCATTCTAAAAGGGTGGATTTTATAGTATGTGGATTATATCTCAGTAAATCCATTTTTTAAAAAATCAAAGAGAATGAAGTCAAATTCTTTTGTCTTTCTGCTCTAGCTATCCTAGTTCGCTGCTTCCTCTCATTGTGGCCCCAAGATGACTGCTATAAAATAGGATGTCAGATTTCCAGTTCAGGCCATCATGTTCAAAGCAAAATGGTAATCTGAGAATCCCTTTGTCAGTGAGGATGTTTGTTGAAGCCTCCAGCAGAATTCCCAGATGTCTTATTAGTCAGGAGGAATAGAAGACTAGCTTAGACCAATCATAGTTCAACTCTGGTTGATTAAGAAGGACAGGAAGAAATCAAAGCCAATGACTATCAGATATCGGAGCAAACTGCCATGTAGTGTGGGATCCAAGGACCTCAGCACTTTATGGGAAGCTTCTTTGGAGGTTATGGCTATTAATGGGAAAATTATTCTGACATTTGTTAGAACAGTAAGGAGGAAGACTTTATTTAAGACTGATAGGAGTTGCCTCTGTTGTAATAGAGACAGATGAGCTAGGTTCCAAATACAATAAGGACAAGTAAGGATTTATAGCCAATGAAGAGGTTAATAGATGGAAAACTAGAGATATCAAGTATAAGGGATCCTTGCAAAACTGACCTAACAGAATTCTTGCCAAAGACGGGTCAAAGACTTACACATCAAAAGTGGGGAATGAGGAACTTGCTTAGTTATCAAGGATAGGGAGATTCTTGCTAAGATTGAGTAATAGAGGTCTGGCATGGACAGGAGACCACATAAGGACAACGTCAAGGCTTAGTTAAGAAGAGAGCTCAGAGGATCCTGGATTACAGTTTGACCAAAAGAGAAACCTGTCTTTCCTCAGGTTTAACGTTTTCCTTTTTTTTTAAGCATTTTATTAAAAGCTGACAAGTTTAAATCAAATAATTTTATCTGCTCTTCAATGCAGTATAGGTTGTCCGTACATCCCGCCCCCGCCCGGCCACTGCTTCTACTTCAGAAAGTATGATGTGCACCTCTTCACTTAAACAAATCTGACCTGGAATTGTAGCTTAGTGGTAGAGCACTTGCCTAGCACATGTTAGGCACTGGGTCAATCCTCAGCACCACATAAAAAATAAATAAAGTAAAGGTATTGTGTCCATTTATAACTACAAAAATTATTTTTAAAAATTAACAAATATTACAATATATTCATTTATATTTCTTTAAATAAGATATAGTGTATAATCTTTGTTAATTATGGAAATCAGACCTTCATTTAACAGGAACATGATAAATTTCAGTAAATAGTATAATTTTGAACACATGCATTTTTTGTAACTTCTAGAAAACCTGAACCCACCATAACTAAGATACTGATTATTACCAGGACCTGGCATTTTACATACTGCTCAAATAATTTAAAATATAACAATGTGGTGACAATTTTGATTAGAATAAAGTCAAGATAGTTAAAATGCATGTATAGCACATTTTTAAATGCAAATCTATGCAATTCCTAACTTAAGAACCTAAAAGAATCCTAGAAGTTCATCTGTTACATAGATATTTTGGTACTCCGAACACCTTTCCTCCTAGGAATCAACATCATAATGATGGTTTTTATCTTAGTCTCAAGAGCCTGTTTAGCCAGTTGTGTAATTTACCTTTATAATATTAATAGTAACCACAACCCTTTCCAAAGCACTAACTTGGAAGAATTGGGGAGCTGGGAACTTGAGCTTTGGCATAAGTGGTTCTGGTAGTGATGGGCAGTTGGGTGACATCAGTGGAGGGAACAATGGCAGAAATGGCTTGCTTAGGAAGAGAAAGGGAGTGCATCTTAGACTAGGGATACATTGATCTTAGTTTATGAATCCAAACTGGATAGTTGTAAATGCACCTTAAAAACACTTCAACTTGACATGTACTTTTTGAAAGCCTTATCACAGTAAATATAGCTCTTTAGGCAAACGTGTACTTTATTAAAGTGATTCAGTTGCCATGACAACACATCCAGAATTTATAGCTTCTTGTTTTGAGAGGGCTCTATTTCCACTTTGTGAGGCACCAAAATCCAAGGCTAAAGTTCTTACCAGCCTTTAATCTCATTGTATGAAGAATTTCTGTTATTTAGAAAATTTAGGCATACAAAATATAGCTTGCGAAATCAGTCTTGTCACATTACAGTCATATGCATTAATTTTAAATACATATTTTTCAAATTTGAAAGCCCCCATTTAAATTTTTTTATTAACAAAGCTGCATAATATTAGTTTGACAGCAAAAAATAGTCATTCCAAAAAGAAGTCTTCCTAACCTTATTCCCACTACTTTCCAGTTTTTTAAAACTGAATTTTTCTTAGTATTTCAAATCCTTTACACCAGGGGTTCTTAGTTTGTATTACTGCTTGTGTTGTAATTTTGTCTGTGATCAATTGCTTCCTCAATATAGAAGGTAAAATTTTAGTTCTTTCCCCCTCTGCCCCACCTTCACACATACATTTCCTCTATTCTCGTCTTTCCGTCAAAGTGTTACAGTTTTACTAATTTTTTTTAATTTTTATTATTGGTTGTTCAAAACATTACATAGTTCTTGACATATCATATTTCATACATTTGATTCAAGTGGGTTATGAACTCCCATTTTTACCCCGTATACAGATTGCAGAATCACATTGGTTACACATCCACTGTTTTACATATTGCCATACTAGTGTCTGTTGTATTCTGTTGCCTTTCCTATCCTCTACTATCCCTCCTCCCCTCCCCTCCCCTCCCATCTTCTCTCTTCCCCATCTACTGTAATTCATTTCTCCCCCTTATTTTTTTTCCCTTTCCCCTCACTTCCTCTTATATGTAATTAAATACACAAAATAGTTTTACTAATTGTATAGCAACTTCTACTAATTTTGGCTTGATCCACATTTGCTATGTATATTATTAGAAACGTGTTTAAAATATTTACTAGTGAGCAATGTGAGATCCTATGAATTTTCATTGTGATATATCAATACATTGCATGATGTTAACATCAGGATGAACATATCTAGCTCCTAAAACATTTATCCTTTCTTTGTGGTGAAAAATTCGATATCCTTTCTTCTAGCTTTTTGAAATATACAGTACATTATTGATATGACTGTCACCTCCAGTGTTCAAAAGCACACCAAAATGTCTTACTTCTAACTAGAACTTTGTAACCCTTTATCATGTCTTATTTCTTCTATAACACATTTTATTTTATTTTCATTTAATAATTGAAGTTTTTGTTTTTGTTTTCCTCTTCTTTTGCTTAATTGTCGGTGTACCTATTACTAATTCATCCTCAAAGTTTTCCCTTGTTATTTCCCTCGTTATTTTCTTACTGTCTTTAAACGTTGGGCTTTGTTAATTTCATCTTCTTAAAGAAATTTTCCCTGAATCAACTCCAGTCTAGACCGTTGCTCCTTAGGTCTGCTGCATAGCTTTCATCCTAGAGGTTTTCTTTTTCTCCTTTGTTCTGAACCACCTATTTCCATATTATTTTCTTTCTTTGTTTACTCTCTTATTTTGCTGGATCAAAGTCCCCAGTAAGCCTCCCCAAAAAGAGGTTCTTTGGAGGTAAATTATTTGAGTCACTTAGATATTTGAAAATATTCATGTTCTTTATACCTGGTTTTTAATTTGGCTGGATGTGAAATTTGTAGAAATCTGTTTCTCTAAAAATTTCTTGTATTGTTGTTGAAAAATCCAATGCAATTCAAGATTTTTATCCTATTTTGATTCTGAGAAATTTTTTCCTCCTTTCTCTGGAATCTTTATCCCCAGCATTCTAAAATCTCATAATGATAGGCCTTGCTCTGGGTTCATTTTCATTCACATGAAGGATGAATACTTTTCCATTTTCCATTGTGAATACTCATGCCCATATGATCAGTGAAACTTTTTCTTTGATTTTTTTCTTTCTTCTTCTTTCTCTGCATTATTTCCTAGAAATGTTATTTTTCACATATTGCTCTCATGACTTAGTTCTCTAATTTTCTTGTATTTTATTTATTTTTTTTCTACCTACTTTTTTGGACATTTTCTCAGTTTAATAACCAGTGAATTTTAAACTTCTATTATATTTTTAATTTTTGAGAGCATTTTTTCCATTCAATGTTTCATTTTTATATCATCCTGTTTTTTGTTTTATAAATACACTCTTTTCTAGCCTGCACAGTTAATATATTCATCTGTGTTGTGTTCTAAAAATGTCCGGTGATCTTGGGTTGTTTGCTTCTGTTTACATAAAAGATACTAAACACTGACTATGCTAAATCTTGTGCATAGATATGCTTATAGACTATGGCTGTCAATTAAAGGTGATCTGATTGGGATGTTTTGTTGAGAACCCTATCTTTAGTTGTTTCTTTCCTTTTTTATTTTTATGTATATTTTTTAGTTGTAGATGAATACACAGTATCTTTATTTTTATGTGGTGCTGAGGATCAAACTCAGTGCCTCATACATTCGAGGCAAGCGCTTTACCACTGAGCTACATCCTCAGCCCCTATTTCTTTCTTTTGTTTTTTTGTTTTTGTTTTCCTCCTCTTTGGCTGGTCATATTCCCCAGAAAAGAATCACTTTTTATATGATTCTGCTCTTCTGCTTAATGGACATAAGCCTATTTGTCTCTTTGGGATATATGGAGGTAATAAGGCTAAGAGCACACATATCCATATATACACACACATATGTGTCTGTACATGTGTATATACACACATACACATACACACAGACACACATAACTTTGTATGTGGTTCTGGGGTTTCGGATACACGTGTCAGCCAAGTGCCTTTACCATTGAGCTACAGCTCCAGTACTTTATCATTTATATATAATATTCATTTAATCTCCATGATTTTTGCACTGTATGCCTACTCTCTGAGTCCTTTTGTGCTCATAATACCCAAGACTGAGTAATTTTTAAACAATTGAAGTTTATTTGGCTCACAGTTCTGGAGGTTAAGAAGTTCAATATCAAGGTGTGCACTTGTGAGGAGGGACTTTGTGCTGCATTGTCCTATAGTGGAATACAGAAAGACAAGAGAATGTGAGAGATCAAGAGATTGAATTTGCAGCCTTAAGCCCTTTTATACTTGGCATTAGTCCACTTAAGAAGGTAGAAGCCTCATAACCTAAACACCTCATATTAGGCCCTACCTCTCAACACTATTGCATTGAGCCTTAAGTTTCCAATCCATACTTTTTTAAAATTTGTTTTAATTAGTTATACACGACAGTAGAATGCATTTATGCACTTTGATATCATACATAGATGTGGAGTTCCAGTTATCCAAATAAATTGTTTTACCCTATCTAAAAAATAATTCTAATTTTCTGCTAGGGTGGTCAGGAAAGGTACCTGTGATGTGGGATCCATAGAGAGAGGATATGGAACAATGTTATACACAATCAACTACTTCAGCATTCAGCAAGTCCTCCAGTTCTAGCCATACTTCATTCTCATTCCCTAGGTGCTATTTTTCCTAAGCCTTTATAGATGACTATAGCATGAACCAGGTGCTTCTTGACTTTTTTTTTTTTTTTTGGATCTCCCAGATTGGCTAATCAGTTATTAGGCATCAACTATTTACTAGCTTTGAAAGTTTTGTTGCTTTTGACCTTTCTCCAATTTTCTTTGTCCCTGTACAGTTTACTAAAATTTAAAAATGGCATAGAAAAGAAATGTCTTCCACTGTGTTAGGCCAAACTATACCTGACTGGGTCTGACTCCCTGCTGAGCGGGTGTAGCATCCAGTGGTCATGCTGCTGGATGGCCTTGGTCTTCTAGGTTTTGAGTGACTGTGTCTTCCTGCATGGGCATGCCTTTCTACATCTCCATGGGTGGAGCTATGCTCACCTGGTCCTTTGTAATATTATCCCTTGCCCTGTTTAGGATAGAATGTTCCATGGAAATGCCTTTTGTGTGTCCCCTTCTCTTACTGGGCCCTGGGGTGTGGTCTTCCTAGATGTCAGTCAATCTGCTGACAACAGACATCATGAAGCTAGACTCAGCACCTTGAAACCTGACCCCTTGCCTCATTTGAATAGCTTCTCCTCAATAAAAGGGGTCAGCGCATGCTCACACGCGCTCTCTCTCTCTCTCTTTCTGTGGACTCTTAAGGTCAGAGGAGCCGTCACAGCACCCCCAAAGAAGGTATTTCTGTCCCTTGTTTGGTTGTTTCACGCAGCCCAGTTAGCCCAGTTCCCCTGAAGTGACACCTGAGAGTTTTAGTCATAAGCAACCTGGCATTCCGCCTGTCATCTCTATACAAAACATTTAAGTAACTAGCTTTTAACAGTTAGAATATACTATATCCATGTTTAAAATTAATTAATCCTATCCACCTAAATTCAATTCCTATTTAAGTCACTTCATGTTGACTTCTTATTCTTAGTATGTAATTTTTCCTAAAGTTAACTGATAAAAGCATATTCAATCTGAGCTTTCATGATTTTCTTTCTTCTACCACACAATTTCTTCATATTTCCCTCTGTTCTTTCAGACATTCCTCCTGTGCTCTTGATCCTGTCACTCCAGGCTCTTCTGGAATCTTCTCTACCTCAAAAAAAGCCAAATGCCCTTATTTTCTCTTTCTCCTAGCCTGTTCTCTTCTTTAACTGCCTGTTAGTAAGCCTACTAAGTTCCTTAAGTTAAAAAGTAAATAAACCCCGGCTGGGAATATAGCTCAGTTGGTAGAGTGCTTGCCTTGCATGCACAAAGCCCTGGGTTCTATCTCCAGAGTCAGATAGGTAGGTAGGTAGGTAGGTAGGTAGATAGATAGATAGATAGATAGATAGATAGATAGATAGATAAAACCCACCCACCCAACTGAGCAAGGTGGCACATGCCTGTAATCTCAACTATATGAGAGGCTGAGGCAAGAAGATCAAAAGTTCAAGGCCATCCTGGGCAACTTAATGAGATCCTATCTCAAAATTTTAAAAAGCGGGGCTGGAGTTGTAGCTCAGTGGCAGAATGCTTGTCTAGCATGTTTGAGGCTCTATGTTCAATCCTCAGCATCACATAAAAACAAAGAAGTCAAAAAAAAAAAAAAAGTAAAAAATGGTTGGAGATATAGCACAGAAGAAGAGTACCTCTGGGTTCAATCCCTAGTCCTGTCAAAAAATAAATAAACAGGCAAACAAATTTTCCTTAAATCTTAACTTCAGTCTCAGACTTCTTATTCTTCTACAGTCTTTCCTTTAAAAAAAAAAAAAAAAAAAAAGCCATTATTTAAAAAAAATTTTTTTTTAGTTATAGATGAACACAATCCCTTTATTTTATTTATTTATTTTTATGTGCTGCTAGGATTGAACCCAGTGTCTCACATGTTCTAGGCAAGCGCTCTACCACTGAGCTACAACCCCAGCCCCCAAAATACCATTTTTTAAAAAAAATTTTTACTTTCTGTTTTTTCTTTAACTCTACACAAACAGTCTTCTTTAAGACTTTTTTGAAAGTCAACTTCTAAGCAAAACTATCTACCCCTTCTACCACACCCTGCTTGACTAACCCCTTTCCATGTTGTGCTTTATTTTCTTTTTCTTTCTAATTCTTGTCTTGTTCTTGTTTTACCTCTCATTTCTCACCTCTTCTCCCTCTTTTTTCACATGCCCCTTACATATTGGCTTCTACTTCCGTATACTGCCCAGAGAAGAAAGCAGCTGAAAGTTGTGAGACCTACTGATGTTAATACAGAGACTTGCTGATTTTTGAGGCATTTTTTTGCTTTAAAAATGACATGATTCTTAAATAAAATTTTTATGACATTAATATGGTTTAACTTTTAATATTTAGGCAGGTGCAGTAAAGGATTATATTAAGATGATACTTCAGAATGATTCACTTAAGTTTCTGGTTTTTGCTCACCATTTAAGCATGCTCCAAGCTTGCACAGAAGCAGTCATTGAAAACAAGGTATGTTGACTTTGTTATGTAAAATAATTTTTAGAATGCAAATTTGTACTATTCTAAAAATTACTTGTAGTCTCATAATTTAGGTAGGATATTCCCCCCTTCTTCAGATGATGTTTTATAAAATTTATTATTTTAGAAATAATGTATTATTAAAATTTTTTTTTCAAATTATACAAATGCTATATTATTATGATGTACTATTTTGTCTTTCATGCCAATTTTTAAATTTTCCTTTGATAAATTTATTTGAATTCATTAATCATAGGTTGCTTGGAAACAGTAATGTGAATTCTGTTTTTTTCCTAGATATACCATTTGAGAGTAGTATGTTCTTTAACAATTAAAAGTTAAAATTTTTGTTTATCTGCATGGTGTCCTTTGAATGTGGGTTATGTAGACGAAAAAAGGAATCCAGCCAGTATTATCAACTAAGTACTTTTACACCTTTTAAACTTCCAGGCAGTATTGTCTATAGAAAATGATTGATAATATTTAGTGTAGATGAATTTGAAACAGATGGCCCATGTGACTTACCAGATTAGTGCCACCAAATAAGCTGGCTCTACCACATTTTCTTCAGTCAACCTTAATTACCAATGGTTCTGTCAGCGACAGCATCATCCATTTTTTTTCCACATTTATACCTGCCATCTATTCTCTTTAAATGATGAGAGCTTCTAGAGATGTTCAGAAATGGCCAAAAGAAATTCTCTGACAAATATGTAAGCTTGCTAAACATGCAACAACAAAGCCACTTGTCATTATAGGTCAGTTTTTTAAAATCAGGAATTAAGCCATGTTTTTTTAAAAAAACTTTATATCAATTTTTTTAAATGTTACTCCTGTGTCATTTATTTATTTATTGTGGTGCTGAGGATTAAACCCAAGGCCTTGTGCATGTGAAGCAAGCAATCTACCAGCTGAGCTATCTCCCCAGCCCCTTTATATCGTTTTTTTAAGAATTAACTATTATGTTCATTAACATTAGCCAAAGAAGTAGTCCTAGTATTTCCTCCATAGAGCACATAGAGAACAATGTAATAAAGTGTTATACATTAAAAGTTACTTTCTCATTGATTATTCTATAGTATCTATACAACACCTTGTGAGGTGTTAATTAAACTTAGAAATAATTTTTAAGTGATAGAGCAATAAAATTAGGTTCATAATATTTTCTTATTCTGATTCTATTACACTTTAAAATTACTAGAATCTATTCCAAGTATAATGGTCTGCCCCTTTTTCCCACATTCATTTTACTAGTATGTTTAGAATCTCATTTAGCTTTACTATATTTTACTAAAAGTTAAAAATGTAGGTACTCATGGGGTAGAAAGTGATTGTCTCCCAAACTTTCTTACAAACTGTGTATTTTTTTTAGAAAGACCCTTAGAAGATTTTATAATCTCTCTTAATGAATAATAAATGGATTTTTAGTTTATTTATTATTTGCTTTGTGGAGATAAAGTTAATAGTTGATATTCTATTTGATGTTAACTTGAATTATTCTCTTTTAAAAGTGAATATTTCTATGTCTCAACTACTTAAGGCCATACTTTCTGTAGACGTGCATATTTGAGTGAGACTATTTGAAATTTAGGGCTCATAATTGTTTTTATGAAGGTGGATTATTAGTTATTTTTAGCTTTTCAAACACTTCTTTGTCACAACTGAAATTATTCTTAAAGACAACACTGTTCAGTTTAATAATATTTCTCAACTTTTAAAAAAATATATGTGGGTATCTTATTTCACCACCTGAATGGAAATGACCATATCATGTTTTTCTTTGCATTTTAACATTGTGAAAAAAGAGAACTCAAGGGCCATATTTCCCAGTTAATATTTGAGCTGTATTTCAGTATTACATTCAGTACTCTTCTTGAATCCTTGCTATGTGAGCAGAGTCATCTTTGTTCTAGCATGTCTGACTATGCTTTTACTTTGGAATCAGTGATTCTATAACTTTAAAGTTAGTCTGATCCGTTGTTTAAAGGTTGCATATCAATTTACATAGAATTTTTTTTTCTTTTTTGGTACCAGGGATTAAACTCAGTGGCACTTGACCACTGAGCTACATCCCCAGCCCTATTTTGTATTTTATTTAGAGATAGGATCTCACTGAGTTGCTTATTAGCACCTTGCTTTTTTTTTTTTTTTTTTTTTTAGTTATACATGGACACAATATCTCTATTTTGTTTATTTAATTTTTTATGTGGTGCTAAGGATCAAACCCAGTGCCTCATGAGGCAAGCACTCTTCCCCTGAGCTATAACCCCAGCCCAGCACCTCCTTTTTTGCTAAGGGTTGCTTTGAACTCAAAATTCTCCTGTCTCAGCCTCCCAAGCCGCTGGAATTACAGGCTTGCGCCATCGTGCCCAACTAGTTTACATAGAATTTTACTAAAAATAACCATTACCTTAATTCAAAAAGATGTGTGGAGCTCCTGTTGTATACAAGGCATTTCCCTTGATACTGATGATATAAAGATGAATTAGATGTAGACCCTATCTTTAAGTAGGCTTTTAATTAAAAAATAAGACATACACTAGTAGGGCAGTATGTAAAAATGTAGATGTGTAACCGATGTGATTCTGCAGTCTGTATACGGGGTAAAAATGGGAGTTCATAACCATTTGAATCAAATGTATGAAATATGATGTGTCAAGAGCTATGTAATGTTTTGAACAACTAATAATAAAAAAAAAGAAATTGGAGCTGGGGATGTGTCTCAGTGGTAGAACTCTTGCCTAGCATGTGTGAGGCACCGAGTTTGATTCTCAGCACCACATAAAAATAAGTAAATAAACTAAAAGTACTGTGTCTATCTTCAACTAAAAAAAAAAAAGTTAAAAATAAAAGATATTGCCATAATATAAGAAGCTATTAAGAAACTTGGTAATAGTTTTTTTATAAAACATTTGCCAACCTGTCATCTTAACTAATTTCCATTATTTTGTATGACCATAAAATAAGCAGTACAGTTTATGAGAAGGATACATAGGGGCTTGACCTAATTTTGCCATTTATCTTGTCGATGTCAGACTCGCTACATTAGGATAGATAGAAGTGTTCCATCTTCAGAAAGGATACATCTGGTTAATCAATTTCAAAATGATCCTGATACTCGTGTGGCTATTCTAAGCATTCAGGCTGCTGGTCAGGTAAGAAATTTCAAGTCTCAATTTGATATGAAAATGTCACTGAGATAACAAAAAGGCCATTAACCATAATTTTGGTTTGTAAACTATAGTGTAATTTTTGGTTTGTCACTGGTTTTGCTATAAGTAGCTTTATATCTGGATTCTAGTTTTAATATTTATTCTATTTTAGAGAATGCTAAAAAGTATAATAGAAAGAAGCCTCAACATTTTTGACTCAAATCTTCCTAAATTTTCAAGTAAAGAATTACCCAGCAGAGTATAGTTAATTTGATTGTAGTGCTTTACTATGATCTTTTTTCCTTCCTTTGAATTTTCTCAAAACTTTGTTATACCATTTATCTTACTTGGTTATGTTTCATTGATCTGTGAGACAACATGGTCTGGGAGGGAGAAATTCTTTTGTCCAAGAACTTGTTATAGAGTGCTCTGATGTGTAAGTAAATAAAAACTCAGATTAAGAGTGACTTAAACATAAAAAATTTCATTCTCTCTTACAGAGAGTCCAATCCTAGAATGGTGGTTCCACAAAATCCTTAGGACCCATGCCTCTTCTGGCTTTCTGCTTTACCACTCCAAACAAGTATCTGTAATCTAAGAGGGCTGCTAGAACTTCTCCATCATATCTGTAATTCAGGCAGTTGCCTGAAGGAAGACCCACTACATCTTCTCACTGGCTTGCAATTAGTCCCATGGTCGCTCCAAACTTACAAGGGAAGCTGGAAAGAGTAGTCTTTATTCCCAGTACCCCTGATAAAATCCAGGTGTTATGTTATGGAGGAATAAGAGAAGAATAAATATTAGGGAAAGCAATGACAGTCATAGCCACACTATATTTAGGGGATCTTTCTGTCCTTTTTTCTCCTATATTCTAAAATATTCCTACGTAAGTGTTAAGTCAGTACATTCAACATACAGAAAACTAATTGAGAGTACTTCTGTGCCTGCAACCTAATATATAGCAAAGATCTGCTTCTACTCAGCTAAATGATTTAAATAAAATTGTATATATAGGGCTGGGGTTGTGGCTCAGTGGTAGAGTGCTTGCGTTGCATACATGAGGCACTGGGTTCGATCCTCAGCACCACATAAATGTAAAATAAAGATATTGTGTTGATTAAAACTAAAAAATAAATATATTTTAAAAAATAAAATTGTATAAATAAAGAAATTCTGAGGATGAAGCATTTCTGGAACTCACAAGGAATTCAAATTAAAGGGAGGGTTATCTCAATACTTCTGTCATGTTGCATTGTATGTCCAGTAATCTGAGCTCAGTATCTGTTAATAGTATTCCAGATATAGAAATACTAACAAAAGCTTAAAATTAGAAATGGAGTATTTATAGCAAGGTTGGTGATACGTAGGAGAAAACCAGGCAGGATAGCCTGGGACTTTTTCAAATTAAAAATACAATTAAAAAATAAATGACTTTTTGAAGTTAAGAATGTACAAGTCACTCCCATATTATTCAAAGGTGTGCTCCTGAAGACCTATTATAATTCAAGACTCTTATACTTTGAAGACTAATATCTTCATAGGAATAAAGGAAAGTAGGAAGAGCTTTGTTCTTAGCACTGAGAATCTTACATTATAGGTTAACAGCTCTCAGGATGATATAGAGGGGTTGGGGATATAGATCAGTTGGTAGAGTGCTTGCCTCAAATGCACAAGGCCCTGGGTTCAATCCACAGCACCACCCAAAAAAAAAAAAAGATGACAGTGATCTTGACAGCATATTTTCCTTTATTCTTATATGGTCATGTGATCCTTTTTACAAGTTTAAAGGTGTTCCTCTCTAAATGCTACTTCTTATTTTTCAGCATCATCTCTAATATTTGATAGTACATTTGGTCCTAAATAGCAGTAGGTTTCAACATTGTGTTTATTCGGCTCTATCCATGTTTTTGTTACTTGTAACCTATTTTATAAAGTGACTGGTTTTCAATGAAATTTTCAGCTTGAGACCTAGTGCTCCATTAAATGAATGCTAATATGAGTTTGTTACATGACACAAAAACATTTTAAGTTAAAATAATATCATCACAAAAACTACTCACTCATAGAACTTTCAATGCATGTGAACAACTCCATGGAATAGACCATCTTCCTAAAGGTTGGTAGATTTTCTGACCATTACCTAACATCGTTTACTACTATATGGCCATAGTATAAGCATTGTTTACATCTCACTCAGTCTACCAACTTTAACATCATGCATCTTTGACACAATTTTTATTTGAGGAAATTTGCATTATTTCATATTGCTTATACAATAAGACAGTTCATATTTTTATGTCACACTATTTCAAATTCATGCAAAATGCAATTACAAAAAAATGCTGTTGCATTATATATATTGAGACATAAAGCACTAAACTTCAGTGTCTTCAGGATGTATCATGAGAAATTTCACAGGTAGAAAAAAGTATCACTGAAGACATGATTTTCTTACTTTATAGTACTGCAGTTTGAATTAAATGAAGAGGATGTTGATACTGTCTGCCTAGTTGCTATGGATACCATGTGTTAGAAATTATATTCACCTTTATTATATATTTTATTAGATTTTCCAGTGTTAAAGTGAATCCAGTCTTCATCAAAGAATGAAGTGATTTTGTTTATGTATATCCATCAACCTGAAACATTTTGAAACATCAAAATGTCTTTTAAATATATTTTTTGTAGTTCACTTGGCTGTCTTGCAATAAGCAATCTTTTAACTTTTTTGAATCTTCTTAATTTGGCTTAAAATGAACAACTGATTTGTTTCTAAGTCTTCTGATGATCTCCATTTAACATATTCAGAAAGACTTTATTGTATATGACTGTTGTGTTACAGTTTTTAATTTATTTGCATCTCAGTTTCTTCACTATCTTTTGCTTAGGGTTTAACGTTTACTGCCGCAAGTCATGTTGTATTTGCTGAGTTGTACTGGGACCCTGGACATATAAAACAAGCAGAAGACCGTGCTCACCGAATTGGACAGTGCAGTTCTGTGACTATTCACTACCTTATTGCAAATGGGACTCTGGACACCCTTATGTGGGGAATGCTGAATCGAAAGGTAGAATTTGCATTTAAACCAAGTTACTAACTTGCTTATTATGATCTATAGCCTGAATCAGTTAAGAAGCTGAGATTTGGGCTGGGGATGTGGCTTAAGTGGTAGTGCATTCGCCTAGCATGCGTGAGGCACTGGGTTCAATTCTCAGCACCACATAAAAATAAAATAAAGATATTGTGTCCACCTTAAAAAAAAAAAAGCTGAGATTTAATGTCTTCAGGCAAAGTACACCAAGGTAATGATAATAGAGATCATAGTGCTTACCACTGATTCTCCTGCTTCAGAACTAGAAGAATAGGATCAGCTAGCAAGGAACCCAATATTTGAAACTCCAAGTTCTTTTTGTAGCCTAAGTCTAAATCCTTTCCAGAAAGATTCTTGAGTTCTGATCTAATATTAGACAAAGGACATCCTTACCCAGACCCTAGAAAAGTTAGGAATGAGCTGAGTATGGTGGCACACACCTGTAATCTCAGGAACTCAGGACATTGAGGCAGGAGTATCATAATTCAAGGCTAGTCTGGGCCAGTTAGTGAGACCTTGTATCCAGGTAAAAATAAAAAGGACAAGGGATATAGCTCAGTGGAAAAGTATACTGGGATCCAATCCCCAGTACCCAAAATAAAAAAGAAAAGTTAGGAATGGCATTATTTGCTCTGTTCTCTAAACTATCTCTTCTCCCTAATCTGGAAGGATGTTTATAGAAAGGGCTTGACTAAGTATTAGAGGATTTCTGTCTTAGTAAGTGCTATTGTAACAAAATACTATATACTGTTGACACAAGGGCAATAGAAATTTATTCCTCACAGTTGGGGAGGTTAGAAGTTTGAGATCAGGGTGCCAGCATGGTTGGATTCTGATGAGGGCCCTCTTCCAAGTTGTAGTCTGCCAGCTTCTTGTATCTTCACATGATAGAAAGAGAACTCTCTGGAGTCTGTTTTATAAGTGTAGTATTCCCATTCGTGAAGGCTCCACCTTTACCACATAATCACTTCCCAAAGTTCCAGCCTCCTAATATCATCACATCGAGAGCCAGAATTACATCTTAATGGATTTTGGGAGGCAGCATATTCATTCTGTTGTAGTATTTTTCAATCAGTGAGTATAGATATTCAAAATGGCCTATTATCTATAAGTTAAAATTCAAAGCATATAAATATTAAAAGCTTTTATGAGAAAAGCAAATATTGTGATGTTTCTAGTTAGGTCTTTCCCTCATTAAGCATAGAAATCATTGAGATGGTAATTTGGTTGTAATTTTGAATATCTATACTACTAAAGTTGGAATAGTAATATTCTCTTAGTGGATAACTTATGGTTTAAATGCAAAATCAAGTTACTACTTAATGAACGTCATCTGTGAGATAAACTGTTGTAAAATTCATATGTTTTTTCATCTTACAGGTCCGGGTCACTGGGAGCACATTAAATGGTAGGAAGGAACAGCTTCAGGCTGAAGAAGATGATAAGGAAAAATGGGATTTCCTGCATTTTGCTGAAGCATGGACTCCAAATGACAATTTTGAAGATCTCAGGAAGGAAGTTTTGTTCACTCATGTAAGATGATTTGACTTGTTCTTCTCTACTTTTTTTAATATCCTGAAAGTATAACTTTATCTTATGGTTTTAAGTAGTAACTCAATTATTCAATGCTCTTAAAAGGGGTCTTCACTTAAAGCTGGAAAACCTCATAGAACAAAAATTAACATTGATCAGAGGCTGCTACAGTAGCTTTTATTTTCTAACATTTCAGCCTTTACGGTTCAGCTCATTAATTAAATAAACTGAATAGGATCCAACTTTCAGAAGAAAATATGGGAGGCTTTCTTTATGTTATGGTTTGGATGTGAGGTATCCCCCAAAAGCTCACATGTGAGACAATGTAAGAAGGTTCAGAGGAGAAATGATTGGATTGTAAGAGTCTTAACCCAATCAGTGAATTAATCCCCTGATTGGGGTTAACTGAATGGTAACTGAAGTGGTATGGTATAGGAATTGGGGTGTGGCTTTGGGATATATATATTTGTATCTAGCAAGTGAAGAACTCTCTCTCTGCATTCTGATCATCGTGATGTGAGCTAGTTCTCTTTACCACATACTCCACCATGATGTTCAGCTTCACCTCGAGCCCTGAAGGATGGCACTTGCCTTCTTTGGACTAAGACCTCTGAAATCTTGAGCCCTCATATAAATCTCTTCTCCTCTATAATTGTGCTGGTCAGGTCCTTTAGTCACAGCAGCAAAAAAACTGACTAAAACACTTTATGACTGAAAATAGGGGAAAGTAAATGAAATTTGCCTCAAAATGCACAAATCGTAAAGGAAATGAGAGATGTATTTGTCTATATCAAAATCAAAACTTTCGTTATACAAAATGTCCTACAAATAAGTTATAGTCTGAGTAAAGACTTTCAAAATACAATATCCAAAGTATATAAGAAATTTGTACAACTCAATACAACACAAGAAAATCAACAGAAAAATAGGCAAAGACTAAAGAGAAGACCTTCCTAACCAATAAATATAATTTCCACCTTACTAAAATAAGGCAAATTCTAAAAATAACTTTTTTCTTTTGCAATTAGCAAATAATATATGGTGTGATAATTTCAAATCATGTGTTCATTCTTTCCCCAAAATCTTTCACCCAGTGGTTTTAGCATTCACTGATGATTTTTGCCTGAAACAGTTTCAAAATGGTGGTTTTCTAATTCTACCATTGCTTCCATATTTATTAGCTGTTGTTTTTCTACAAAGAAGAAATTTATTTTTCCTCCTTTAAAAAAATATCACTATAAAGTTGAAGATTCTTTTATTTTTGTTATTAATATTTAATGCATTATAATCCTTCACTTTTTTTTTTCTTTTTTATCTTTAAGCTTAGATCTGTCCTGTGAAATCTCCTTTAAACTGTTGTTTTGTTTCTGTAAACATTCCCATAATTCCTGAGTAGTTCTTTCTCTTTTTCTGGCACACAAAATATTCCAGATTCACCTTGAGTTTTCCTTGCCCCAGGCTTGGAACTGACCATTTCTTTAATGAACCTTTGTTGTCTTTCCTATGAAATAATATTTACAAATTAGGATTTTTAAAATTCCTTTTATGTATCATTGCTTCTAGACTCTTTTCAGTATACAGAGTTACATTCATATTTGCATGGAAAAATAGATATATATGTATGTATGCATTTTTAAGTCATAAAATCCTACTAATAGCTTCAGTTAGAATCCAGCATCACCAAGTTCTTCTTCATCTTTTCTATCTGTCTATACAAATAAAAATATTTATATTTTCCTTAGCCAACAGTGAAAATTCTGATTCTTACCATCATCAACATATTTACTCAATAGGTGAATAGATACATAAATTGTCATAAAGTGCTATTTAGAAGTTAATGTGAATCAAATTAGATTTATATGTATCAACATTACCACACCTGAAAATCAAAACGTTATTTTTTAAAGGCACAGCACACACACACAAGAATACTTACATTTATGTATATGTATAATAAAACATGTAAACATGAAATTTACAAAATTGGTTGCCTCTGGGAGAGGAGGAAAGTAAGTCTAAGAAAAGAGTAAAAATGTGATAGCAACTTCAAAGAAATGTTTTATTTCTTTTACTATAGAAAAGGATTAGAAGGGGCTAGGGTTGTGGCTCAGTGGCAGAGTACTTGCCTAGCATGTGTGAGGCATTGGGTTCAATTCTTAGCACCACATATAAGTAAATAAAATAAAGGTCCATGTACTACTAAAAAATATTTTTAAAAAAGAAAAAGAATAGAAGTAAATATGAAAATGTTAGCATCTGTAAATTTTGTATAGTAGGAATAAGGATGTTTGTGATACTCATGCTATTGGAGGCCATGTATGACTCAATACTAAATACTGTATTAGAGAAATTTATAATTTCATTGTGTTTTCTGCCTCCTAGGCAATATGGTGCAGAGTTATAAAGAGTTTATTTTTTTTTCTTTTAGTTATCGAGAGGCCTTTATTTTATTTATTTATATGTTGTGCTGAGAATCAAACCCAGGGCCTCACACATGCTAGACAAGCGCTCTGCCACTGAGCTACAACCCCAGCCCCTGAAGAGTTTACTTTTAATTTTCCAAAGAATCAATCAGAAATTGTAGGAACAAAATTAAAATATTTTCTTATAACACAAAGTTAAAATTTTAATGTAAAATTTAGTTCCATTAAACATTTTATTTGGAATCATACCAAGTTTTTAAATGTACCTTATTTGAAAAGCTAATACCTTTTTTTCCTTCAATACTAGAAAGCCATTCTGTTAATTCTTGCTAAAAATTAGAGGGATGATTTCTAAGTTTTTTTTAGCTTCAGAAACTACTTTCTTTTAACAATGTTATTTATTTTATAAATAAATCAGTAGATATCCTAGGTCTTTGCAAAATATATAAATAAAACTATGCTCATGGCTGCTTTTTTCTCTAAAGTTCCTTAAATTTCAGATTATTTTTAAGAGTTCATTTCTGTGCTCTCTTCAGCAGGCAGCACATATACTAAAATTGGAAAGACACAGAGAATATTAGCATGGCCCCTGCACAAGGATGACACACAAATTCAAGGAGCGTTCCATATTTTTTTTTTAAAGTTTATTTCCAAGATAGATAACTAAGCATTTGAAATGTATCTTCCCACATGTGTACATATTTATTGTTTTTTAAAGTTTGTCTGAAAAAAACTATCTACATACAAGGTGAAAGAAAAATTCATATTTACCAAATCTTACTTTCTTGAGTTACATGTATGTCTTCCCTAGTCTAGTGTTATCTTAACACAGATTTTCCAGTGCATGTGTTTATACACACATGGTTTTATATAAATTGTATCTTAAAATGTAAGTATCCTGTGTTTTGAGTTGGTCTGCTTTGTTTGTATTTAGTTATTTGGCCAACATGCAAAATGTGCTTTGGTTGACTTTAGGTGGGCAATGACCTCTCTATCTTTATGCTCCAGCCTTGTGCATTTTAAGAAATGTTCAGTTTTTGAAAAGGCCTAAGGAATTTAGTGTACCAATGAACATATTTTTTTTTTCTTTATACTGTCAGAACTTCAGCATTTCCAATGGGAATTTTTCTATTTATGCTGATTTCTTTCTGAGCCTTCTAAAAAGCCTTTAAAAGTTTTTTTCAGCATTAGCATTTTTAAGTTACTTCCAGTTTTGTCATTTAAATTTCACCAAATTAACCAGACTTGCCAGTTGTCATCAAAAACTTCCTTGACTACAAATTTATAGCAGTTCTAATTGGATGTTTTTTAGCAGCTTGTGGATAGTTCTGTGATATCAGTTAGCATTTTAAGGAATGTTCATTTCATCTCTGTCCCAGCTCCCTGCAGCTGCAACTGACGGAGCTGGAGCAAAGAAGAGTGACCTTCTTCTATAGGAAGATAGATTGACTATGTAGTTAGCACATGACTCAGCTCAACTTGTCAACCCAGAGATGGGAAGACTGAGAAGCTCAAAGAAGATTAGACCGAGAGCAGAGAGTAAACCTGAGGAAAAGAAATGGTAAACTGAGGGCAGAAAAAGAGTCTAGAGGTTTAACACCTTGCTTACCTGGCTCCCTGTAGTCTTCTTACTTCTGCCAATTAATCAGATTCTAAAAGCTACAAACCCTGTAAATGATTTCTAGAAAACCAATGAATTTGGCAAATTGATCTTCACTGAATTACATTTTAGGTGTATTTACTTTTTAACATGTTGGTCACTGGGCAAATAGCATATGAGATTTTGGCAAATTATTTTTCTGAGAATTGACCTAGAGCATAATATTGCTGATTATGATTCCTGGGGACAGGGAGATCTGTGATTAGGAAAAGGAGAAGAATGAAATACTTTCCTAGACACAAATTTTGTATTTTTTGATGTTTCCTGCCTTCTTTCTTCTGATACTGTGTCCTTCAAAATTACATTATCTTTTTTTTTTTTTCTCTCTCTCTCTCTCTTTTAATCAGTGTCCTCTTTCTGCCACATAACTCACCTAACTATTGAGACTGAAAGAAAAATACATAGAACCAATACTGGGACTCCAGTACTGTATACTAGTATAAATGTACTTTGTATAAGTACATTTACCTTGTACCATACATTTTATGAAATATTTTGGTAATTTTTTTAGCCATTCTTCAATCCCTTCATTTTACTCCTTCAACTCACCACTAGGACTTTCTGATTCTCTCCATAATCAAGCATCACATGGGCTTCTATGACTCTATTTCAACCCAAGCTTGGCAGATACCTCTCCTCTACCTGTTGTTAAGCATTGGTATTTCAATAATCCACACAAATTCATGAGTCACAATTCTTTGCCCATCCCAATATGTTTATGTTTTTAAAAGAAATTATTTATTAGCTCAAATAAAAGCCAACTTGAAATCCAACTCAGATGGAGAAAACAGATTTCACCTCCATGAAGAAAGATGCCTCTGCACATTGTGGTTGCCAGTCCCTAAATAAGCAGTCCTATGTGGGAGTCATTTCATCCCCAGGGTACTATCTCAGATGCAGTCAATTTTCTTTCCACTTCTTCCTTTTTTCATATTTGAAATTTTAAATTGGGGCAGGGGGAGGGGGTCGTGCTGGTATTAGGGATTGAACCCAGGGGTGCTTCTACTGAGCTATATCTCCAGTCCTTTTTTATTTTTTATTTTGAGACAGGGTCTTGCTAAGTTGCTCAGGGTCTCATTAAGTTGCCAAGGCTGGCTTCAAACTTTGATTCTCCTGCCTTAGCCCCCCAAGTTGCTTGTATTGCACCATTCCAGGCTGAGGGGTTTTGATTTTCTTACAGTGGTTTCCATTGAGTTATAAGGTTGGTTGCCTCCAGATGGAAAGAAAGGTATGGATAATATTAGTGTATATTGTCAACTTCCGAGTGATAAAAGGCTGTTTCTACATAAAGTAGACTGATAGGGAGCTGCTGCTTCTCTCTGGTTTTCATTTGGCTATCATCTTCTAAGGGCTGTTCCTTCTTTAGCTGTAGTGTGGGGAACTTGGTTCCTTCTCTTAAACCTCTTTAAGGCCTTTCCATATTCTTTTTCTCCGTTCCCCATTAATTAGATAATCAGAAACATAATATATCCAGTTATTTAAAGCCCTAGATTACTAGATGGCTTCTAAGTTCCTTTTCATCCATTATACATAAGTTAAAAAGTATCCTGAGAGAAACATGGGGCATAAATGATAAGTGGGTTGAGCAAAAAAAGGACTCAAATTTAGTGTGGGTAATGAATCTGACTTCCACTTAGGCTGTGACTCCTTCCTGCTTGGCGTCTTTTCTTCCAAGTTCAGTAAGCCAGAGCTGATTCCATTTTTTTACTTCATATAGTAATAATCTTTCCATTGTGAAACAGATCTCAGGAAATTCCTCAATGAGCCAGAACAGCTATTCCCAGTCATTTCTTGCTTCGACTGTACTGAAGTCTCTAGTTTTCCGTATCAGTTGTTTTAATTTTATGCATTCTTAGTTCAATATTCCCAGTTTTCCTTTCTCTTCATGAATCTCTTCCTGGTTGCCTCCCTTCTTTACCTTCCCTGTCTGCTGAGAGCTTTGGCCTGCCTCATCACAGTTGTCCTCAAGTTCCCTGGTCTTTGTCCTCATAAGCTTCTCAAACACTTTTACCCAAAACAAAATTACACTTCAAATACCCATATTTACACTAAAAATATATAAGATGATGGCTGGTCTGCTGCAAAAAAAATAACTGTAGTTGGGAAGGAGAACTCCTCAGTATAACTAAAATTTTTAAATATACTCTCAAAAATTAAAAAACAAACTGCATTTTTTTATCAAATGCAAACATTGTATGAAATGTTTGTCTTGTAGGCTAAAAAGTTCAAATAAAAAATTATCTCATACATATAAAAAAATAACCTTTTTACCATAGTATAATTGTCTAGTTAAATAAACAGTAATAATGGAAAAATAATTGATCATAGGGGCAGTAGTTTTCATAAAGTCTAAATCTGTCTTGTCCAAAAATCTCATTTATGAATATGTTAGGGCACTGTTTTCTTGGGGCCAACACATCTTAAATTAGAATATTTATTTAGTATACATTTTAGAAAATCAAATAACCCTATAAATACTATGTGATTAGTCTACACAGTAGCCTAATAATAAGAATCACAGTGTAGCCTCATTATTATGGATATAGACATAAATAACTGATAATCATAACTTTTCATATTGTGTTACTTTTGTCTTGTTTATCTTTGTGACTTAAGTAATAAGAATTAACCTGTATGGAGAACTTATTCTATGTAGCCACTATGCTAAACCCTTAATATTCATGATCTTATTTAACCTTCACAGCAACACTAAGAGGCAGATAGTTATCATGTCCCACTGAGTTCAGAAGGGTATTGCAATCTGCCCAAGTTTGTACAAACAATAAATAGTAGAGCTGGGATTTGAACCCTGGCCCTTTTGCTGCAAAGTCATCTCTCATACCTTTGTCACACTCTAGTAGATGCTTTAGAGTTAGCACATTGTGAGCCCTCCATAAATATTTGAGAAATATACAAACATTGAAACACTTTGGTTTGGTTTTGCCAGTGTTTATGAGATGTGTACTCTGCACAGGCATTCAAAGATCATCATATAAACATTGATTAAAATTATATGGGGGCTGGGGATATGGCTCAAGCGGTAGCGCGCTCACCTGGCATGCGTGCGGCCCGGGTTCGATCCTTAGCACCACATACAAACAAAGATGTTGTGTCCGCCGAAAACTAAAAAAATAAATAAATAAATATTAAAATTTAAAAAAAAAAGATTATATGGAATGAAAATCAAAACCACAATGAGATACCACTTCACACCCACTAGGATGATTAAAATTTAAAAAGAAAACAAGTATTGGTAATGATATAGAAAAATTAGCACATTCATGCAATGTTTGTGAGACTGTAAAATCCTGCAGCCATTTTGAGAAAGAACCTAACAATTTCTTAAAATGTTAAGCATAAAATCTGTATGAGCCAGAAATTCTGTTCTCAAGAGAATTGAAAACATATGTCCTCACAAACACTTGTACATAAATATCACAGCGGCATGATTCATTATAGTCAATGAGCTAGAGCTGTCCAAATGTCCATAAATTGAATTGATGAACAAAATGTGGTTTATCCATACAATGACATACTTTTTGACCTTAAAAAGGAATGAAGTCCTGAGAATATCATACTAAGTGAAAAACAGACAAAAAGGCTATATGTTGTGTGGCTCCATATATATGAATTGGCCAGAATAGGCAAATCCACAGAAACATAAAGTGGCTTGTCAGGGGCTTGTGGAAGGAAGGGATGGGAAGTGATTTCTGCCTAATGAGTATGGGGTTTCTTCTGAGGGTAATGAAAATGTTCTACAATTAAACAATGGTGATAGTTGCACAACTATGAATTTACTAAAAGTCATTGAATTGGACATTTTAAAAGGGTGAACTTATGGCATATAAACACTTTTTTTTAATTACATCTCAATAAAATTGTTTTTAAAAAGACATGCTAGTCTCTGAGGATGCAAGGATGAGGAAAATGGCTAATTCTCCTTTGGAGCCCACTCTTTAGTTGGGAGAGGTAATTATAAGCAAATCATGTAATGCAAGATGATAAATGTGAAAAATTTGAGGTATGTAAACCAGACTCTGGGAACACAGGACAGAATAAATAACCACTTGGTGGATGTGGGAAAGTTTCCATAAGGAAACATCTAAGTTAGATTTAGAAGGATGAGTTCAAAGGGAGTGAGTAGGTCCCATTTCAGGCAGAAAGAATACCCAAAGCACAGCTATGTGAAAAGATATCAACTATTTTGGGAGTGGGAAGATCATATAAATGTGTGAGTGTAAAGCACACAAGAAGTGTCAAAGGAGAGAAGAAGCCTAAAACTTGGGTACTAACCAGATGGAGAGAAGCCCATACATGACATGCCTAGAAGTCTGACTTTATCCTGGAAGAATGTATTGTCATTGGAAGAGTTTTGTTTGTTTGTTTGTTTGTTTTTGTTTTTTTCTTTTGTGGTGCTGGGGATTGAACCCAGGGGCTTGTGCATGCAAGGCAAGCACTCTACCAACTGAGCTATATCCCCACCCTCATTGGAAGTTCTTGAGCAGATGAATGACATGATTGGATTTTTGTTTTCAAAAAATAATCATAGTGGCAATGTGGGAAAAGAGTTGGAGGGGAAAAAAGAAGTTCTTGAAGGCAGTGTTATTGGGAAATGGATTATTTCTGTCCAGATTCCCATCCAGTTTCTGCCTATAGGGAAAAGATTTTTCTTTCCCTCCACTTTCAGGCTTTTTCTCCTTGATTTTGAACTGTGGTAGCACTCTTGTTTGGGCTACCACAGTTCAAGTGGGTGGCTTGCTGTGATTCCCCAGAGATATGCCCCTCTTATGCTTGCTGCTTCTGCCTTGAGCAGAGTGAAAGGGCATGCCAAGGCCCATCTCCTCTGCTGCTAAGGTAAGAAATAGGAAATCTAATTTTGGCCTTGCATTGTAACCAGTCTTTTATAATGTACCTCTTACCCTCCAAAAAAATTATGGTGCTATTAGGCATTTACAGGTCTATTAGTTAAGCCAGTTCCTTTGTCAGGGATTCAGAGGGTTATCAGGAGCCCTCAGTTCCATCCGAAACTCCTAATAGTAGAAGTGATAAGAGAGAGGAGAAGAAACAGTTCATACAGTTCAGAGTTAGAATCAACAAAATGAGGCCTAGTTGGACTCTTTTCTAATACCAACATTTGCAGAGAGAGTAGAAGGAAGGGATTGAAGCAGGCATTTAAGGGAAATGCCACAGTAAAATACATGCAGGTAGATAAGAAGAGGACAGATTGAAGCAATGGGAAGAGATCCAGTTTAGTCAAACTAGTCCATCACAGAGGATTTCATAGTTAATGTGTGGCAAGCTGTTAAGAGCAGAGACTGTGACAGTAGGAAAGGCATGGCTTAAAGACAGAGATGAGGAATTCATTCCAAACATCCTGAGTTTGAGGTGCTTCTGTACCTCACCTGATGTCCTAGGTCAGACCTAGAGTTTAAAAGAGAAATTATGATACAAATTATGATACAAAGACATACACTAAACATTGGTTGATTAATTACACTTTCTGAATGACATTCTAGTGATTGGTACATTATATGATATTTTGCTGTAAATTCTAATTGTTCCTATTAGAATAGACAGCCATTTCGGAGACATTTGCATGTACTAGTTTTGATGTCATTGATAAAAATAATTAATAACATTTTATTTTATGCCTTTTTTAAACCAGAGTAAGTTTATTGTTCTATTTTCTCCAACCTGCAGAGAAAAACCAGTTCTACTTTAAAGTAGATCAGATCACTGTTAAAATTTTATTCAATTACTTGGGAATGGACAATTTGGAATATCTTTTTTTTAATTTATATTTTAAGTTTTGGGTGGACACAATATGTTTATTTGACATTTATGGGGTGCTGAGGATTGAACCCAGCGCCTTGCGCATGCTAGGCAAGCACTCCACCACTGAGCCACAACCCCAGCCACAGAATATCTTTTTTTTTAATATTTAATTTTTAGCTGTAGTTGGATACAATACCTTGATTGATCTTTTTCTTTTTCTTTTTTTTTGGGGGGACGGGGGCTGGGGATCAAACTCAGGGCCTCACATGTGCTAGGTGAGTGCTCTACCTCTGAACCACAACCCCAGGCCTGGAATATCTTTTTTTAAAAAATCTATCAGTCATTTCTTTTTTAAGATAATTTAAAGGTTGTTTTTTTTTAAGTTAGGTGATTAAAACCCTATTTCTTCACTCTATATCCTTGAAAACAGATTCTTTTTGGCTTGTTTACAAATATTAATGAGAGCTCTTTAATTACAATTCTAATCATTAGTTCCCTATCCTTCAGGAGACCAGCATGAAGTCCCAATCATCTGTTTGTAAAACAGAGGTTTATTAATTCTTTTAGGAACAAGAGCTAAATGACAAGAGGTAGTAATGGTTTCTACCAGAGCTACCCTTTGATCAAAGTCTGTTAAACCTGACATCAGTGCTTTGATTGGTGGCCTGTGCTTCACTGGAATAGCACCAGGCTTTGAAGTGCCTTATTGTTTTTTATGAGTTTTACTAAATTTCCTTTTCCTCTCTTTCAGTTCTAATAACTGACTTTTAAACCTATCATATGGCCAGAAGATTTGTCTCAAAAGACCAGTAGTTTACCATGGTACAAAATAAAGCAAATAGATTAGGTCCCTGAGCCTTCCAGATAAAAACATGTGTTGCCATCTTAAGCATTTAACAATTTTTATTCCTAGCGCTTCTCACCAAAGGCAAGATTTTTCCTTTGTTTTTCAAAAATAATATTGAACAAAAGAGAGGAACACAATGGCTAGTGTCAGCTATTTGACTGAAGAGAGGAGTATATGTTCCTCTGTCTCCATTCATCATGACATGGGCATGTTGCCTTGACTACATTTTTCTATGAGTCTTGTGATAAAAATCACTATAGGCTCGGATCACATCTCAATTTTAGAAATTTTATTTTTAAGTTCCTTATTTATCACACATTTAAAGGGTTATTTTCTCTAATCATTTCTTTCTAAGGACAAATAGTCATGGTGAGTTAGGATGTTTGTCTGTAACTTATTACTGTAATGTCTTTTCTAAGTACAAGAATATTGTTATAAAAGATAAAAGACTTTTTAATTAAATCTTGCTATGCAGTAACCAAGCTTTACCAGACCATAAAAATATTTTGTCTTTCTGTGTTCCTGCCTATCTTGGTCACTAAGGAAAATGATAACAATAATAGAGTCATTAGTTCTTAAAATATCAGCCTGCCAGTATGGTATGGTGCTTAATATTTAGCTAATAGTATGACTGTTGGAATTTAAAGATTCTGTTCCATTTCAGTGACACCAATAAGGTTATTTCTTTAGACTCTAAGTAGCAGAGAATCATGTTATTACTTAATTTAACATTTTTAGAAAATGTGTTTATTTGGAAAGTATTATTTACAATTATTTTGCCTTTTTCTCAGGTGCTTTAATTAGTAAAGCCACTGACAGCTGTAGAAGTGTCACCAACTCCAC
This sequence comes from Marmota flaviventris, assembly GCF_047511675.1. NCBI lineage: Eukaryota > Metazoa > Chordata > Mammalia > Rodentia > Sciuridae > Marmota > Marmota flaviventris. Next base: position 93,680,997 of record NC_092508.1, read on the forward strand.
TAAAAATGGACACTTGATTAAAAAATTAATATTGAAAGGACAACATAACAATCATTAGAAACATCTTACAGACAGAAATTTTGCATTTATTTTTAGTATATGTATCTATAAATCAGTATGTTATTAAAAGTTAATTTCATTTAGAAAAAATAGGCCCAAATCTTCATCATGTCAGCTTTGGACCTGACTTCCTTAACAAAACTCCTAAAGCACAAGAAGTAAAATTAAGAATCAATAAATGGGATGGACTCAAACTAAAAAGCTTCTTCACAACAACAGAAACTATCAATAACTTGAAGAGAGAGCCCAGAGAGTGTGAGAACATCTTTACTACACTCACATCAGATAGAGCACTAATCTCCAGGATACATAAAGAACTCAAAAAACTTAAACAACAACAACAAAAGTAATCCAATCAATAAATGGACTAAGGAACTGAACAAACACTTCACAAAAGAAGAAATACAGTTGATCCACAAACATATGAAAAAATGTTCATCATCTCTAACAATTAGAGAAATGCAAATCAAAAGTATTCTAAGATTTCATCTCACTCCAATCAGAATGGCAATTATCAAGAATATAAGCAATAATAAATGTTGGTGAGAATATGGAGAAAAAGGTACACTCATACATTGTTGGTAGGACTGCAAATTGGTACAACCACTATGGAAAGCAGTGTGGAGATTCCTCAGAAAACTTGGAGTGGAACTACCATTTAACCCAGTCTTCCCATTCTTTGGTTTATACCCAAAGGACTTAATATTAGCATGCTGTAGTGTCACAGAAACATCAGTGTTTATAGCAGCTCAATTCAAGAGCGAAACTATGGAACCAATCTAGGTGCCCTTCAACAGATGAATGGATAAATATATGTAGTACATATACACAATGGAATATTACTCAGCCTTAAAGAAGAATAGAATTACGGCATTTGACGGTAAATGGATGGTAGTAGAGAATATCATGCTAAGTGAAATAAGTCAATCCCAAAGAACCAAAGGCCAAGTGTTTTTTTCTGATAAGCAGATAATGATCCATAGTGGGGAAGTAGGGAAGAATGAAGGAACTTCAGATTGTGCAGAAGGGAGTAAGGGGAAGGGAGAGGATATGGAAATGGGAAGGACCTTAAAATGAGACAGAATTATTACCCTATATACATATATATACTACTGGTGTGAGTGCAGTACAGCAAGAGGAAGGAGAAGTTGTGCTCCTCTTGTGTACAGTATGTCAAAATGCATTCTACTGTCATGTATAGCTAATTAGAACAATTTTTTTAAAAGGCAAAAAAAAGTTTCTTCTATTATTAATCAGCCATGTCCCAAATACCAACTGAAACCTGCTTGAGGATTTAGTGGTAATATATCTCTGTCTCAAAACATCTAGGGTTGTGTGTTTTGTTTTAAGCTGACCTAGGTGATATTCAAGTCTTTGAGTCCTGCCAATATGGTAAATTTTTAAAATATTTTTTAGTTGTAGATGGACACAGTATCTTTATTTATTTTTATGTGGTGCTGAGGATTGAACCCAATGCCTCACATGTACAAGGCGGGCGCTCTACCAATGAGCTACAGCCCCAGACCCAGTATGGTAATTTCCTAGCTATTAGAATCCTGTGCTTTCTTCTCTTCACCTCAGCAACAGTTTTCCTCTTTTTGACTGTGCAAACACTTTAGTAGCATGTTTTATGCCTGCATAGGAGTTACTCTCTATAGGTATTCATTAGTTTTGAAAAATTATCATGAGAGAAGCCAGAGGGACTTTCATGAATTATCTAAAGACTTCATATGTTTGTTTCCTTTATAAAAGTTAGATTTACTACCCATGTGTATATTTGACATGTGATTTCTCAATCCCTCTTTACCTTAAATAAGTGAGGAAAGAAATGGAGTTTTAAAACCACAAGTGCATTTTGAAATATTTTATCCTATTCTCATAATCTTAGATGGGTCTTGAATCCCTTTGAGACTATGGGAAAAAAAGAACTGCTCTCTCAAAACACATGTGCAATGTACACAATATTTTATAGTCAATTTCAGGGGCTCACAGAAGGCCCTCTAAGGTCTTGAGAAGTCCATGGGTCACAAGTTAAAAACCCATGTTTTAAAAACCCTTTCTTTATTTTCATCTAGTGCATATTATTATCTTTAGGATGTAGCAAAGAGGTTTTCTCCCTTGATTTCCTATCAATCATAGCTGCTAAATGTGAAAGAAACCTCATCAATGAACTTCCTGCCGAATTGCCCAAAGGCTGTAATCAGAAATCATAACTAATGGTATGGATTGGATTTCTCCCTGCTTTCCTCAGAGGAAATCTTTATTCCTATTAAGTCTTTTAGCTTCTGGTAGCTCCGTAGCCAAGATACTAACTTGTAAGATTCACTACCTGTGACAACATTCATTATTGTCCAATTTAGCCATCATTTCATTAGCCATCATCATTGCAAATCTTCCCATTTGCTAAAATTATATTCTTAGTGTATCCTTTGGTCAAGAAATTATTAGAATAATTTCTACCCACTCCTTTCTTTTCTGAATTTGACATGCTGAAGGCTCAATTTATTGTTATCCAAGTGGCATGCATTTTTAGAAAAGTACCCATGTTGATCACTCCCATGCACTGTTAGTAAACTCTCATAGTAGCAAAGGTAATTTCTGTAAGTAATTCCTAACCTTTCCTCCCAAACTGCTTCTAATACATAATAAAAATTTCTCAAATGCTGTTTTCCAAAATTAGTCATTGCTTAAGTAGTAAAAGTTCTTTTTAAAAATAGTTTAATTAAATAACTCAATTAAGGAGCCCACCTCTATTTGAAGGCCCTGAGAATTCTCTTTTTGGGGGAAGATTTCTTTCATTGTTTGATGTTGTTGAGAAGATTGCTTTTGTTTTAGCAAGTCTTAAACAATTTTATTAGTGGAAAGGTGAAGAGGTAAACCTTTAAAGAAACAAATTCTTTAAAATGTAGAATGGAACAAAGTTCTGAAATTAAACATTATTTAGTAGATGTAACAGCAGTCTATTATATATTTTATGTGTATAACAATACTGTTTTATTTTGCTCTTCTTACAAAAATGTTTTTAAAACAATGTTTAGGAAGAGAGGCAGTTGAGGGAGTAAAGCACTAAGTGGAAAATAAGCAGATTAAGCCAAAGACTACTTAATTAATGGTGATATCATTATCATATTTCTCTTATCAGCTCCCTGGTGGCTAGCACTGTATCCTCCTTGAAAAGCCTTACTAGATTAACAAAAAAATGTATTGAGACTGTTAAGTGATCCCTCAAGAAAACAGTCAGTGATGACTGTATAGGAAGTCTCCCACACAGAATGTTGCATAGCATTTTAGTGTCTTACTCTTAAATGAGTACACAATGAAAGATCACCAGGCATGGAGGAAAGCCTCTCATGAAAAGCAAATGTGTAAGACAAGAAAGACAGTAAAACAAAAACTATAATTAATAACCACAGAGAAGTAAAAAGAAATATTTTGCCCATGAATTGAGTAAGACAAAGAAAATTATCAGCAAACAGGTGCATGCTCTTAGAAATTAAAGTTATACTATCAGCAATTAATAATTCATTAAGGAAGGAAAAGAGATACTGAGAAAATCACCTAGAAATAACAAATGGAAAATGAGAAAAGACAGAGGAAGGAAAAGTAACATAAGAAAATTTCCCCAAACCAAAGGATGCAAGTTCTAATTGAAAATATCTACCAAACACCTATTATGATGACTGAAAAACCATATGTGCTAAAGCCTCAGCCCCCCTGATCTTTAAGTTTTAGTTTTTTAGTTTTCTTCTGGGTTACTCTTCCTCAGAATGTTGTCTCCCTGTTTGCTGTCCTTTTCTTTAACTTTTCTCAAACTATTTGTGTCATGACATCCAGTCCAATAACTGTATACAACTGTTTGGGCAGTGGTTTCTGAATGTCAAAATCCAGTTGTTTCTTTCTCTTGGACTCCAGACCTGCCTCTTAAAACTTTCCACCATGGTATCAACCTGTTCTTATATGTCTGAAAGTAAACTTTTTTTCTTATTTCCTCTTATTTTTTTCTCTTTTTTGCTTTCTGATGAATCTACTTATCTTCCTGTGTTTCCTGTTACAGCAACTGAAAATATCCCTACCATGTTGCAAGTCAGAAATCCTCAGGACTCTGAGGATTACTAAGGACACAAACATCTCCCCCACCTCTCACATTCAATCAGTGGTGTTATATCAAATCCTCTTGGTGATAAGCCTCATGTGTCCTGAGTGCCCAGGCCAGCCTACTATTCCTCATTCTTAATATGAAGGGCAACCAGGGTCATTGGATATTTTAGGAGGAAATCTATAGCATGAACAGGGTAAACAAATACTAAAACGCATCCTGAAGATAACTTTCTAAAATCTTCTAATTAGTAGCTTCAGATTTACAGTGATACTGCAAATTTAAATAAAACCAGAATACTATGAAAAAAAAAATCAAGGAACAAAAGGATGTTAAAAGTATGACTGCCAAATTAAAATAATTCTATAGAAGAGTTGAGAGAGAAAAACTCCAAGTATTTATGGAGTAAAAAGACAAAAGAGGAAAATATGAGAGTCAATAAATAAGACATAAATGTATAGATCCAACACTATACTAACAGGAATCCCAGAAAAAAAGAGTAAATGAAAAGGAAAAAAAATTATCAAAGAATCATAGAAATTTCCAATAGCTAAACTTAATATTATTCAAAATGAATAGGCATATGTAAATATAGATGATATAGATGCATATAGATCATTATCAAATTTTAGAACACTAGTGATAGAAGTTCCAGAAAGCCTCTAAAATGAAGAAAAAATTTATAACTTACAAAGGAATAATATCATCAGCATTATCCAGTGTTGGATGAATTAGTAATATTGTTAAAGATTTGTATGCCCAGCTTTGAGCAATGATGCATGCCTATAATCCCAGCTGAGGCAGGAGGATCATAAGTTCAGTGCCAGCCTCAGCAACTTAGTAAGACCATAAGCATAAGACCCCATCTCAAAGTAGAATATAAAAAGGGCTGGGGATGTGGCTCAGTAGTTAAATGTCCCTGAATCCAATCCCCAAGACCAAAACTAAAAAATAAAAGGGATTCGTATGCCCAGCGTGACCACTAATGATGAGGGCAAACTTAATTCATTTCCAGACAGGCATAGACTCAGAAAATTTACCTCCCTTATAAAGTCAAATGCTTAACTTTATGTCTGCCAAACATTTGTCAGTATTTTCAAAATCCTATAAGCTCTCTTTGCAGTTTTATTGTATAGAATATAATATTTTCTTTAAATGTTTAACTGTCTTTATTTTTACCTTCTTAAAAGAAATGCCAAGCTCTATCTGCTAATCTGTCTTCTTCACCCTTTTCTTTTGACATATAGTATACAATTTCTCATCTGGTTGTACATGATGTGGAATTTCATTAGTCTTGTATTCATATATGAACAAGGGAAAGTAATGTCCAATTCATTCTACTAATTTTCCTCCTCCAAATCCATCTCCCTTCCCTTCATTCCCCTTTGTCTAATCCAAAGTACTTATTTTTCCTTCTGTTCTTCCCTATTGTGAGATAGCACACGCATATCAGAGAGAACATTGGCCTTTGCTTTGGGGGATTGGCTTATTTCACTTAGCATAATAGTCTCCAGTTCCATCCATTTACTGGCAAATGCCAAAATTTCATTTCTCTTTATGGTTGAGTAATATTTCATTGTGTGTGTGTGTGTGTGTGTGTGTGTGTGTCACATTTTCTTTTCCGTTCATCTGTTGAAGGGCATCTAAGTTGGTTCCATAGTTTAGCTCTTGTGAATTGAGCTGCTATAAACATTGATGTGGCTATATCATTATAGTATGCTGATTTTAAGTCCTTTGAGTACATCCCAAGGAATAGGATAGTTGGGTCAGTGGTGATTCCATTCCAAATTTTCTGAGGGATCTCCCTACTGCTTTCCATAGTGGTTGTACCAATCTGCAGTCCCACCAACATTTATTGTTACTCGTTTTCTTGATAATGGCCATTCTGACTGAAATGAGATGAAACTCAGTGTATTTTTAATTTGCATTTCTCTAACCCCTAGAGATATTGAACATTTTTTCATATATTTGTTGATGAATTTTATTTCTTCTTCTATGAAGTGCCCGTTCAGTTCTTTTGCTCATTTATTGATTGGGTTATTTGGGGGTTTTATGGTGTTAAGTTTTTTGAGTTCTTTATACATCCTGGAGATTAATGCTCTATCTGAAGTGCAGGTGGCAAAGATTTTCTCCAGTTTTGTAGGCTCTCTCTTCATGTTCTTGATTATTTCCTTTGCTGTGAAAAAAAAATTTTTGGTTTGATTCCATCCCATTTTTTGATTTCTAATTTTATTTCTTGCATTTTAAGAGTCTTGTTAAGAAACTTGGTTCCTGTGCCAACATGATGTAGATTTGGGCCTACTTTTTTTTCTTTTTGGCGAAAGGTATCTGTTCTAATGCCTAGGTCCTTGATCCACTTTGAGTTAATTTTTGTTCTGAGTGAGAGATGGTGTTTAATTTAATTTTGCTACATATGGATTTTCAGTTTTCCTAGCACTTTGTTGAAGAGGCTATCTTTTCTCCATGTATGTTTTTGGTGCCTTTGTCTAGTATGAAATAACTGTATTTATGTGGATTTCTCTCTGTCTCTTCTATTCTGTACCATTGGTCTACATATGTCTGTTTTGGTGCCAGTACCATTCCATTTTTGTTACTGTGGCTCTATAGTATAGTTTAAGGTCTGGTGTTGTGATGCCTACTGCTTCACTTTTCTTGCTAAGGATTGCTTTGACTTTTCCAAATATTCAAAAGCAAATGAATTTCATGAGTTCTTTTTCTATTTCTGTGAAGAACATTGGAATTTTAATAGGAATTTTATTAAATCTGTATAGCACTTTTGATAGTATGGCCACTTTGACAATATTAATTCTGCCTATCCAAGAACATAGGAGATCTTTCCATCTTCTAGGGTCATCTTCAATTTCTTTCTTTAGTATTCTGTAGTTTTCATTGTAGAGGTCTTTCGCCTCTTTTGCTAGATTGATTCCCAAATTTTTATTTTATTTTGAGTTTTTTATAGTTTTCCTAATTTCTCTTTCAGATGATTTACCACTGATACATTGATTTTGGGGTGTTAATTCTATATCCTGCTACACTGCTGAATTCATTTATGAGCTCTAGAAGTTTTCTGGTGGAGTTTTTTGGTCTTCTAAGTATAAAATCATGTCATTGGCAAATAGGGATGTTTTGAGTTCTTTTCCTATTTGTGTCCCTTTAATTTCTTTCTTCCATCTAATTGCTCTGGCTAGAGTTTCAAGGATGTTGTTGAATAGAAGTGGTGAAAGAGGGTATCCTTGTTTTGTTCCAGTTCTTAGAGGGAATGCTTTTAATTTTCTCCGTTTAGAATGATGTTGGCCTTGGGTTTAGCATATGTAGCTTTTACAATGTTGAGGTATGTTCCTATTTTCCCTAGTTTTTCTGTTGTGTTAAACATGCTGTATTTTGTCAATTGCTTTTGCTGCATCTGCTGAGATAATCATGTGATACTTGTCTTTAAGTCTATTGATGTGATGATGAATTATGTTTATTGATTTCTGTATGTTGAACCAAACTTGCATCACTGGGAAGAACCCACCTTGATCATGATGTACTGTGTTTTTTAATGTTTTTTTATGTTATTTGCCAGAATTTTATTGAGAATTTTTGCATCCATGTTCATGAGGAATATTGGTCTGAAATTTTCTTTCCTTGATGTGTCTTTTCTGGTTTTGGTACCAGGGTGATAACCAGCTTCATAGAATGAGTTTGAAAAGGATTCCTTCCTTTTCTATTTCATGGAATAATTTGAGGATTATTGGTGTTGATTCTTCTTTGAAAGTCTGGTAGAACTCAGCTGAAAATCCATCTGATCCTGGGCTTTTCTTAGTTAGTAGGCTTTTGATAGCGTCTTCAATTTCATTACTTGAAATTGATCCGTTTTAATTGTCTATGTCCTCTTCATTCAGTTTGGGTAAGTCGTATGTCTCTAGAACTTTGTTGTCTTCAAGATATTCTATTTTATTAGAGTATAAAAATTTTCAAAATAATTTCTGATTATCATTTGCATTTCAGTAGTGTCAGTCATGATATTTCCTTTTTCATCACAAATTTTAGTTATTTGAGTTTTCTCACTCTTTGTTAGCTTGGCTAAGTGTTTATCAATTTTATTTATTTTTTTCAAAGAACCAACATTTTGTTTTCTAAATTATTTCTTTTGTTTCAATTTCATTGATTTCAGCTCTGATTTTAATTTGTGTCTTCTGCTTTTGGTGTTTATTTTTATAATATAATATTAACTATATATAATATAATATAATATTAAATAAATATTTGGCAATTTCCTATTCTTTTGATGAATGAGTGCAATTCAATGAACTTTCCTCTTAGAAGTGCCTTCATAGTGTCGCAGATAATTTGATATGTTGTGTTGCTCTTCTCATTTACCTCTTAAGTATTTTTTTTTATTTCATCTTTGGTTTCTTCTGCTATCCATGGGTCACTCAGTACCATGTTTTTTAGTCCCCAGGTGTTAGAAAAGCTTCTATTTTTTATTTTATTGTTGATTTCCAATTTCATTCCATTATGATCTGATAGAATGCAAAGTATTATCTCTATTTTTTTATTTGCTAAATGTTGCTTTGTGGTCTAAGATATTGCCTATTTTAGAGAAGGATCCATGTGTTGCTTCTCTGCTAAGAAGAAAGTAATTCATTCATTGATGGATGAAATACTCAATATGTCTGTTAAGTCTAAATTATTTGATTGTATTATTTAATTCTGTCATTTCTTTATTTAATTTTTGTTTGGAGGATCTATCCCACGGTGAGAGAGGTATGTTAAAGTCACCCAGTATTATTGTGTTATGGTCTATTTGATTCTTGAAATTAAGAAGGGTTTATTTGATGTATGTATGCTCCATTTAGGGGGCCATAAATATTCATGATTATTATATCTTATTGATATATAATTCATTTAAGCAGTATGAAATGTCCTTCTTTGTCCCTTCTGATGAACTTTGGCTTGAAGTCCATTTTATCTGATATGAAGATAATAATCCCTGCTTGTTTATGAGATCCATGTGAATGATGTTTTATTCCCATCCTTTTACCTTCAGTCTGTGGATGTCTTTGCCTATGAGTTCTGTCTTTTGGAGACAGTATATTGTTGGGTCTTTTTTATTTTTTTAATCCAATCTGCCAGTCTATGTCTTTTGATTGATGAGTTTTCTTCAAAGTTATTACTGATGTATTATTTTTATTCCCTGTCATTTTGATTTATTTCTGGTTTTTAATTTGAATTAGTTTCTCCTTTGATTGATTATTCCTTTTGTGTAGTTGCTCCCTTTGCTGGTTTTCACTTTAATTTTTTATGAAATATTTTGCTAAGATTGTTCTGTAGTACAGGTTTTCTAGTTGTGAATTCTTTTAACTTTTATTTATCATGAAAGGTTTTTTAAATATATATTAGTTATAGTTGGACACAATACCTTTATTTTATTTATTTATTTTTATGTGGTGCTGAGGATCGAACCCAGGGTCTTGCATGTGCGAGGCGAGCACTCTGCCTCTGAGCCACAACCTCAGCTCTATCATGAAAGGTTTTTATTTTATTGTCAAATCTGAAACTTAATTTTTCTGGGTATAGTATTCTTGGTTGGCATCCATTTTCTTTCAGAACTTTGTATATATTATTTTAGAACCTCCCAGCTTTGAGGGTCTATGTTGAGAAATCAGCTGAGATTCAGATTGGTTTCCTTCTAAATGTATCTGACATTTTTTTCTTTCGCAGCCTTTAAAATTCTATCCTGTTAGGATAGGCATTTTCATAATAATGTGCCTTGGTGTGGGTCTGTTGTAATATTGTACATTTGTGGTCCTGTAATCCTCCTGAATTGGATTTTCCATTTCATTCTTTAGGGTTGAGAACTTTTCTGATATTATTTCATTGAAAAAACACTAAAGTGCATTCCTTTATTGTGTATCTTCATGCCTTCATCTATCCCAATAGATCTTAAATTTGGTCTTTTAATGTTATTCCATATTTCTTGGAAGTTCTGTTCATGGTCTCTTAACATCTTTTCTCCATGGTCTATTTTATTTTCAAGATTATATATTTTGTCTTTATTGCCTGAAACTCTGTCCCTTTTCTTAAAATTTCCTTAGTGCACTATTTGAAAAAATCTTGTTTCTTTGTTAATGATTTCATTTTATATATTTTTCATCTAAATTCTATAACTTCTATACCTAATTAGATAACTTTTTATAGTATTTAATAATGTACAAAAATAGTTGTTCTACATTATTAGGAATGTGGCATGCTTGTCCCTACAATAATACATGTTTTACTTTTACCAAATGTAGGTTTTCCTTCCTTTTTTTTTTTTTTTTTTTTTTTTTTTGGTGTGCGTGTGTGGTGGGGTTTAATATTTTTATTGTGGCAACACAAAATTTGCCATTTTAACCATTTTTTGATATGCAATTTAGTGGCATTATATTCACAATGTTGTGCAGCCATTCCTGATACTTCCAAAACTTTTTCATTATCCCTCATGGAAGCTTTATAATCATTTACCAACAGCTTCCCATTTCCTTTCTCTCTAGCTCTTGGTAACCATTAATCTTTCTGTCTCTATGAATTTGCCAAATCTCTGTTATGCATTACTACTAAGAAGTACAGATAAAATTCATTATGTAAAATATCTCTTTATAGTTACTTGTTTATTTGCTATTATTACCCATAGTTTCTTTTTTATCTATTACTCCATAACCAATTTCTCCGCAACTTAGTGTCTTTGAAAAAAATCGTATATTATTTCTCAGGTTATCTATGAATGCACATTCAACTAGAGTACAACAGGGATGATAGATCTACTCCATGATAACTGTGGCCTTTACTAGAAGATTTTGAAACTTGAGACTAGAATATCTGAAAGCTTGTTTACTCATATGTTTGGCAATTGATGCTGGCTGCTACCTGTGGGCCTTTCTGGGTTATCCACTGGAATATCAGCACATGGTTTTCCCATGTGGCCTGAGCTTCCCCATAACATGGTGACAGGTTCCAAAGGCAAGCATTCCAAGAGAGAAAGGGAAAGTGAGAGAGTGGGCCAGCATGGAGGTGGAGGTCATATTACCCTCAGTGACCTGTCCTAAGAAGTCACACAGTGTCACTTTAACTGTATTCTAAGGGATGTGACAGTTACAGAGGTCTACACAGGTTCTGGGAAGAAGACCATAGACTTTGCCTCTCAGTGGAGCCACATTAGTGGAGCATGTGAGATGGGATAAGAATTTATGTGGTCATCTTTGGAAATACAGTCTGCCACAATGTGTGTCCAGCATAGTTCCCAATTCAGTCCATAGCAGGACTTCTCTAAAATTAACACATTACCTCAACAACTAACTAATTGATCATGGAGATACTTATACTTTCTCTCAGTAGGAAGTTGAGATTTATGCATTAAAAAGAAGATGAAAAATATAGATAATGCTGCAAGGGTTCTTAGACAAAATAAGTATATTTCTTAGAAATAAGCTAATTATTAAATATATTTCTTAGAAACAAGATAGTTATTTAAATGTGTCTATTAAAGAAACAGTTAATAGTTTTACTGCTATTTTCACATGTTTTCTGGTCAGGGTAACATTTTACTTTAAGTAGCATTGTTTATGAATACTATGTCTATAGTTTGGGCATGAAAGTACTTTTCTAGGTTCTTTTTTTATGGGGCAGGTTACTGGGTATTGAACCCCAAGCACTTTGCCATTGAGCTACATCCCCAGCATTTTCATTTTTTTGTTTTCAGACAGGGTCTCAATAAGTTGCTTGCTAAGTAGCTGCAAGTAGCCTTGAATTTGTGATCTTCTTGCCTCAGCTTCCTGGGTCATGGGAATTACAGGCTAGGGTTACTGCCCACCTTAGGTTCTTGATTTATTTGAAGTGTTTAAGTAAATGATTGCTTTCTTTCTCTGACATACATCTGGCTAAGATAGTTTATGAAGTATATTTTTCATTGCATAGCTTATCTAACCATGTTACCTAACTAACCTTTCTAAAATTTTAGTAGCCTCATCTAAAATATGGAAATATTAATAGTAGCTACCTCACAAAACTGACATGAGGACTAAATGAGTTAATATATGTAAAGTGTGTGACACATAGTAAGTGCTAAGAAAAAGATAAGAAGTACATGAATGTCATAATGGTGTTATATAAGAAAAATCATAGTATAATTTAATTCATTTCCAAAAAGGTTTTCACAGGATAATAGAATATGGTTAAGCTCTTTCATTTAGGAGAAATAATTGTTTTTTTTTAATGATTGCTTCTTAATTTAATATCTGTTTGATTTTCCTAGTTTGAAAAAGAAAAACAGCATGATATTCAATCATTCTTTTTACCAAAACCTAAAAAGAGACAGTTGGAGACCTCCTGTGATGAATCAAGGATATTTCAGGAGAAAAATACCATAGTGGCATCGAGGGATATCATTGATTCTGAACATAATTTTGAACCTGAAACTAAAAGATTGAAATCAGTCACCACCCATGACTGCAACAGCCTACCAGAGGAGAAACCATCCAGGCCTGGACAAACCAAAGCCAAACTCATGGAATATGTCCATAAGGCCAAGTCCCCGACAACCACCCCATCCCCTCCTGGAAAGGATTGGCAGTGTGGTTTCTGCACCTATATCAATAATTCACTATTATCTTATTGTGAAATGTGTGAGAATCCTCAAGGCAGTGCTGGTGAGTATGTTGGAAGGTGACTATAGAGGTGGGGGCTAGAGATAACCTGTGTTCTTAGAAACTCCTGTGTACAAAGGTTAGTGTGACTCAGCACTGACTTTAGCTTTTAAAATGGATTAAGAACTTCACATAGTGAAGACTGTGAATCTTTCATAGAATGTGAAAAACTCCTAGTTTTATCAAGAATTCCCAAGCATCTATGATATGACATTAATTTGGCACAAATGGACATTTCTGATTAATGTCAGCAGGATGTGAATTCAGTGGGCAGAAATAGAAGCTCTGTTGCTATGGTAGCAAATATGCCTTATAGTTATAGACCTTCTGCTTTCTTTCCTCTTTAGATACATTTGTTTTTAAAGAAATTATAGATTATTTTTATGTTTAAGTAGCAAAATAATTCAGTTCTTTACCTACTCGGTATACATTGGGCCATTTTTTGCTTGACAGATAATTAAAAACTCCTCCATAGAGCTTTTTTTTAATATATATCTGTAGATGGACGCAACACAATGCCTTTATTTTTATGTAGTGCTGAGAATCGAACCCAGGTCCCGCCCATGCTAGGCGAGCGCTCTACCACTGAGCCACAATCCCAGCCCAGCTTTTTTTTTTTAATATATTTTTAGTTATAGATGGACACAGTATATTTATTTATTTATTTTTATGTGATGCTGAAGATCGAACCCAGTGCCTCCATAGAGCTTTAAAGAATGTATTTGATATATGTTTTATGAGTTTATTCTTTGGTAAAACGTTTTTTTTTTTTTTTCTTTTTAGTACAGAGGGTTCAACCCAGGGTGCTTTACCACTAAGCTATATCCCAGCTCTTTTTATTTTTTATTTTGAGATAGAGTCTCATTAAGTTAACGAGGGCCTCACAACATTGTTGAGGCTGGCCTTGGACTTGGGATCCTCCTGCCTCAGCCTCTGAAGTTGCAGGGATTGTAAAACATATTATTTTAAAGTTAGAAATTATAAACATACCTCAAGTATGTTTTCATAGCATGATATGTCATTTCCTGATGTTTAGTTTCTAATGTGGTTATCAGTGCCCCTGATTATCATAAGAAAAAGATCATTAGTATTCTTTTTGTTTCCAATTTTAGAGAGCATTTTTATCCCAGTGAAAAATGCCAAGTTGAGCTAGGCATGGTGGTCCACACCTGTAAACACAGTGGCTTGGGAGGTTGAGTCGGAAGGACCACAAATTCAAAACCAGCCTCAGCAGTTTAGCAAGGCCCTAGCAGTTTAGCAAGACATTGTCTCAAAATAAAAAATAAAAGGGCTGAGGATGTGGCTCAGTGGTTAAGCACCCCTGGGTTCCCACCCCCAAAAAAACCAAGTTAACATTTTTTGGAAACTAGAAATGCTCATTTTATTTATCAGTGGTAATAATTATTCACATCTAATTTTTCATTATATGATAATTCTTTGGAATATTATCATTAACAAAGATTCAATTAAGATATAGACTCTGATATTACAGTACTTTTCTTCCTAGCCAGGCACAGTGACACATGCCTGTAATCTCAAGTGACCCAGGAGGAAGAGGCAGGAGGATTGCAAGTTTGAGACCAGCCTCCACCACTTAGGGAGACTCTATCTCAAAAAAAATAAAAAAGAGCTGGGGATGTAGCTTCGTGATAGAACACCACTCAGTTTAATCCCCCATACCACCAGAGAAAAAAAGAAAAACATTTTTTTCTTTCCTGTCTTGTTCTCCTCTCTTAGTTTTGATGTAATCAGTGGCTAAGCCTTTCCTCTTTTACTTATGGGTGTTCCTACCAAAATTGACAAGTCTGCCATCTGGATGGTTATATTTGTTATGTGGGCACCTGTCGTCTGTGAACTAAATTGGAACTACAAGCTTATTCCATATAATATCCCTGTCATAATTAGCATGACTCCATGCAATTTGCAACTGGTATAGGCAATAAAAATAAAGTATATTATGACTATAAAATAATGTCAGTTCACATTAAGTATATAAGTTAATTGATTTCACAAGAAAAATCACAGTTTAATATAGTTCTGATTTTCCCTTTGTGATACCAAGAACAACAATGAAATTCCTAGACCTAAAACTTAATAAGCAACTTCAAGAAAACTTCCTTTGTGAAGATAAACTACCTTTTGTGTTATTTTTGTTTTGATTTGGTTTTGGTTTGGTTTTGTTTTTTACTAGGGATTGAACCCAGGGGTCACTTTACCACTAAGCCATATCCCTAACCCTTTGTATTTTTTTATTTTGAGACAGAATTTCACTAAATTGCTGAAGGTCTCACTAAATTGCTGAGACTAGTCTCAAACTTGCAATTCTCCTACCTTAGCCTCCTGAGTCACTGGGAATACAGTTGTACACCACCATGCCTGACTGAACTATCTGTTGTGAATATGAAAGTCTTTTAGAAAGAAATAAGTATTCTAAGTAACAGTGGTATTATCATAACTTAAAATTATAATTATTCAAATTACATTACTATAATTTGGCATAATTATTTCCAACCTTGATTTTGATGGGCTCCAAAAGTATTAAAAAGGAGAATCAATTCTAATACATCTAACTTTTTAAAAAATGTGTGTATAATACTGAGGGTTGATCCCTGGGCCTCCTGCATGCTAGGCCAGCTGTTCACCTCTGAACTATTTCTCAAATCTTTCATCTAATTTTTAAAATAGTGCCTTCCATCTAACTCTTTGAGGACATGGTGGAATTCAAGAAATTATAGGAGTAATATTAGAATATTACAATCTGTAATGGTTCCTAATACAGTCTCTACTGCATTAAAGATTATGTGGTATAGTAAACATTGATTGCCAATATTTATCAATATGCTCTTTTCTTTTGTTCTTAACATCTGTAGTTTATAATTAATAATTTACAGTTCACATCATCCAAATTTATATCTCCTACTTGAATTTCAGACTGATATATCCAGTGGCTTATGTAACATCTTCTGTTACAAATCTGGCTGGGCACAATTCAGGAGCCACTTGTCAAAGGAAACGAACTTTATTTTTAGAACACACACAGGGCACCACACAGCTCTTCAGGAAAACCCTCAGAGCTCAACTACCACCACCGGCTTCCCACAAGCCTCTCAACCTCCCCCCTCCTCCTGCTCTTGAGGCCAATTGGCTGGGTCCCGTGGGCGGAGCCAAAAAAAGTCCCCCGTGGTCTGAAAGGGCGGGGAAACAGCCCAATGAGCATCACTGCAGAGGAGCCAATCAGTTGGCAGCTAGAAGTTTGCTGGACGCTGTGAGCCAATCATCAGCTGGCAGCTGGAAGTTTGCTGGCAACTGGAAGTTTGCTGGGGTCCCTTGGGCTGTGGCTCTCAACACACCTACTTGTCTAATGGAAATCTCAAGCTTAACATGTCCAGAATAGAACTCCTGGCTAATCACCACTGTCACATCAAATACAAAATTTTCTCCCCAGTCTTCTCTATATGCTAAAAACCTATGTATATTGAGCTTTCCATAATTGATCCATTAGGTAACCTCTAAAATAAATCTTGATTCCAACTACATTCTCTTTATTGTCACCATTCTACCCAAAACCCACCATCATCTTTGTCCCAAACCTCAGGAATCTCCCTTCTAGTCACCCCCTTGGGATCCTTTTATATAAAGCAACCACAGTGTCCTTTAAATAACGCATTATTATTCCTCTGCCTAGAACTATCGGTATTAGATACATTTAGTATCTAATCCAAAAATGCAATCCCTGAGCTAGGCTTCTAGGTTCATAAACAGCTCTCAGATCCAGTGGAATTCCTCTGAGAACTTGACCCTGACAACTTTTGCTCTATGTAATTTTTTAATATTTCTCTTTAATGTTTTTTTTTTTAATTCCAACATTTTTTTACTGCCTTCCCCAATCTCCAGTTCCTGTACTCACAAAGACTCAGTTTGGTTCTCTTTATGTGAAGATCCACTATTTATTTGCTTACATTATTGTCTGTCTCCAGCATGGAGACAGACAATGGCCTATGTAACATCTTCACCTACTTGTCTAATGGAAATCTCAAACTTAACATGTCCAGAATAGAACTCCTGGCAAATCACCACTGTCATATCAAATACCCAAATTTTCTCCCCAGTCTTCTCTATATGCTAAAAACCTATGTAGATTGAGCTACCAATAAATTGCTACATGTGCTGCCTTACCAAGCCTGTTGCTCTGCCTCAACCAAACCTAGCCCGTTCACACTGGAAGTGTGTTGTTTTGATTTTGGATTTATCTTTCTTATTCCTTATTGTCTTTCTAGCCTAGTTCTGGGAAAATAGTAGGCTGCTGGTAAACATTTTGAAAGAATGAACAAACACTAACTAATTTTTCTTTTTTTTTTTTTAAGACCTAGCTATAATGTTTTTAACTATACTTTTAAGTATAACTTATTTTATCTTAATAATTCTTCAAATAGACAGCCTCAACCATTTCCAGGACACAAACAAAAATGAAGAAGATGATTCTCAAATAGACATCTCCAAAAAAGTACAAGCTAGCTTAGACTGTGACAAACAAGTCATTGCACAGTATGAACCTAACCAGTTGGCTAATAGCAAGGAAGAAATGTCAGAAGTTGAGAGGGAAGACAGGCTCCCGGCCCAATCAGGTAATGCTAAGTCCTGTTTCTATTTACAGTGTTCAAATAATAACCATGTATTTTAACGTAGTATCATTTTGGATTTGTGATTGATGCCTTATTCTAGATGCCTTTTATTCCCTTTTATATTAAAAATGCCAACTATTCATAACCATATTCTTAAACACCAGATGATTGGAAGATCAGAGTGTGTCTGTTGGCATTCAGATACTACACATGGAGCAAAACCAGTAAATTGCTACATGTGCTGCCACCAAGCCTGTTGCTCTGCCTCAACCAAACCTAGCCCATTCACACTGGAAGTGTGTTGTTTTGATTTTGGGGTGGTGCTTTTGGAAAAATAGTTAAGATTGACAGATAAAGAATTCCTTAATAAATCATTAATTCTTTATATATGGAGGCTTTTAAATGGCTACACTTAATTGGCATTTTTTTTAATTTGAGAAATTGTTTTTAAGGTATGTAATTTTTAAAACTCTATGAATCATAACTACACTTGGAACCAACCATCTAGTGTTTCAGATGTATTTATTTGTTGCTTGATTCCATTCATTATTTATAACTGTGATAGTTAGCAAATACCAGCCTGTAGTCATACATCACTATCTTTTATGCACCAGCTGGCAAAAATCCGTGGGCACTTTTGGGTTGTTTTTCTTGTTACTCATTTAGGGACCACAGTAACCTAAAGATTGATATTCCTATTAAAACCAGCTCAAAATTGTTGGGATGAGTCTGCTGAAATTTTTATTGTTTGTGGTTGTTAAACACTGATATAATTTAGAATCAGATTCATAGCTTTAAAATGAAATGTTCATTAAGGAATTTCTGAGCTCAAATCATCCTCTTTTCTTCCTTTGCTCCTTCAGTTCCTTCAATTCCTCAAGGGTTTCCCAAGAATATATTGAAGTGAATCCTGCTTAGGTCTAATTTTAGCAGCCTTTAAATAGACAGTATAGACTCAGATGGCATATACTCTTATGTCCAGGTTCCTTGTTCCTGCTGCAAATAAAACCTTAAGTGCTGATGAAGCTCTGGATGTAGGATATAGTCCACTCTATAGTGGACTATAGAGTAGCATCATCACCTGGCAGTTGTCAACTGGGCCAAGAGTCTTCATCTATGACAGGGAAACATTGGCTTGTTAGCTATAAATTGGTCTCTTGATGGAGACATGTTTTAGCTTATACTGACAGTACTTAAAAAAAAAAATCACCAGACTTAGAAATTCATTTCAGACAGTGAAATTTACATCGGCCTTATCCATTCTAGACAATACCAGCATTTTCCCCTTTACCTAGCCCTGTTTTGTTTTTGACTTTTCAGATCACTGGGATGATAATTCCACATAAGTCATAGGCTTCACATCTTCCCACTAATGTGGATTAGAAACAAAAAAGAAGACAAAAAAAGGCACACTAAGTTAAAATGCTTATTCTTCTGATATTTGCTATTTTAGAACCAGAGTAATGTGTAGTACTCTGGAACAATAGTTTTGTTCTAACTGGAATTCCTGAGGTCTGGAAGAATGGATTTATCTTCAAAAGATACATCATCTGTATTTTTGAACCATAAAATTACCCTTCATAAGAACACTGAAAAGAGAAATATATTCCTGTAATGTAGTTGTCAGCTACCAAGAATGAATATCAACTGATTTGGGGTTCTTATAATTCTTCTTCTCAAAGAATGACTTCTGATCCTTGAGCATAGTTTATCAAAGTTGAAGACACATTAATTATTAAGACACATTACTTATTTTATGGACCATTAAGAACGAGAAAAACTCTGCCAATTAAACTATGACAAAATATGTTTATGATAGCCTAGACCTGGCCATACCATCATCTGTTCATTTTGACATTTTTGTTCATTTGTTTACTTTGAGGATTTGGCATTATCTCATGTCTCCAGTTGCTTTGCTTGGCATTGTAAGAGGCAAACCTTTTGCACATCTCAGTAACCACATGTAAGACAGCTTCTTCTATTTGAAGACATCTCTTTTTCTTAGATCCCATGAAGCATTCAGTCACTCTTTTGCAAGAAAGTAAGAAATTGAGGTTATTTCCCTAGCGATACATATTTGCTTTTTAAATATCAAACCTACATTCTCCTGCTCTATATTCAAATTTTTTGAACTATGCTGACTTTTCATTTTGATACCAAATCATACTGAAATTTTTTGAAGACATCTTGAAGTTAATTAAAATCAATATACATAGTAATAACAATGCATGCACCTCATGTGCAGTTTTGAAGTGACAATAGTATTTTAGTTCTAACTAAGCTCATACATACTCAGGCAATGATACCAACTTCACAACTGCCACCTGGCCAGCAATGATTGTGAGAAGCAGATATTATTATTATAGACTCATAAGACACATCAATTTCAGAGTTATTAAAGTACATTTTTAAATTTATGAAGTATAGGAATAAACCATAAATTTGTGAAATGGCCAATGCCATGACATTACCAAGTGGAATGGCAGACAAATCATACACTTCCAGATCTGGAAAGTAATTAAAAGAGTTACTAAGGAAATGTGGCTGAGTTAAGAGTACCAGCTCTAGAGTGAGATTACTGAGTTTACATCTTCTTACTAGTCATGTAACCTTGGGCAAGTTAATGTGCCTTGGCTTCTTCCTATTTAAAATGCACTATTGCCAGGTGTGGTGGTGCACACCTGTAATCCCAGCAACTCGGGAAGTTGAGGCAAGAGGACCACAAGTTCACGGCAAGCCTGGGCAACTTAACAAGACCCTGTCTCAAAATGAAAAGCAAGAAGGGTTGGGGATGTAGCTCAGTGGTAGAGTATTCTTGGGTTCAATCCCCAGTACCGCCAAAACACACATACACACATACACACAGCCTACAATGCACTATTTATTTGTGAGAGATATACTGAGGACAGTACTTAGAACAGTGCCTGGTACATTGTATGTTCTTGATAAGTATTAACTATAATTATTATTTAGACTTGATCTGATAATCTTCTCTCCTGCAGAATATTGGACAGTGGGACTGAGGAAAGATTAAATAATTATCAGAAAATACACTTTTATAACTCATCACCAGGCCATAGGAAATCAGGTATTTAGCTGGCCTCCAATATAGTGTATTGCTACCAGTAATCAAAGTGGTGCCCATTCAGTCTCAACTTCAATATACACTAGCAAAAGGGATAGATTTAAAATTCCTTCAAGACTGGTAACAACTCCTGGTGGCAAGAAAGTGTCCCTTATGCCTAACTTTTATCTTTTCAGCTAATTCTGAGTCTGCTTCTTGTTGAGTCATTAGCAAAAATGAAAAGCAAACAGTTACCACAGATGCTGATGTTTGGATGACTTACCTTGGGAGTTTTACTTCAAGCCTGCAAACATGTTCTTTGTAAAATATGTTGATATTTTTAATATAGGCTATTTCATCATTCTACCCTGTAAAAGTTTTTTTTTTTTTTTTTTTTAAAGCTATTTTAGGTAGAGGGCAGACAAGCCTTAAGATTTTCTTTCATTGTCTTTATTAGAGCAGTTGAAGAGTTCAGACATTCTGCCAGTATATGATACCTTAATGTTTTGTGCAAGTAAGAATACTGACCGGATTCACCTCTATACTAAGGTAAGCATCATGCAGAATCTGTAGCTTGAAACATAAAAATGGCTTCCTTTTTTAATTTTTCAATGAAGATATTTAATTTTATTTATAATAAGGTAGGCAGCTAGTTTTTTTTTATCCTTAAAGAAAAATTCCTGTGTTAAATCTAAAGACAAATCAAAGGCAAAATCAGTCACTAAGAGCATTTACTTCGGGATAAGGCTGTCTCAGTTCAAATCTTTTACTGTCATTTTGGACACTTAACTGCTCTGTGCTTCAATTTCCTCATCTATAAACTGTGGAGGGGATTTGTTTCAAGGATAAAATGAGCTAAGTCCTATCAAAAACCTAGCCCATTGTCCAATCCTCATGAACTCTGAATAAGTTTATTCCTGCACAGATCATTTGAAGCAGCCAAAGCAACTACTTCTTTACAGAAGCCTAACTCACTTCTCCATACAAAATAAAGGTGGAAACTTTTGTATATGATTGTTCAGATTCCTGCCATAGCTTATATTAGTGGCACTCAAATGTTTTGGTTTCAGACTCCTTTGTACTCCTTAAATTTGTTGAGGGACTCCAAAGAGCTTTTGTTTGCATTGATATTTACTGTATTCAAAATAAAAATGAAAATCAAATTCCTTGCATGTATGATTTTGTCAAAATGAACCCAACTACTACGTGTAATTATAATGCTCTAATTAGAAAAGAAAGGGGAGGCAGCCTTAGCTCTAACACTGTAGTGGATCCCAAAGGTGAAGCAGCTGGAGGCTGGCAGGTAACTGCATTCTGGAAGTTGAATGGAGATTCTTTTATTTATTTATTTTGGTACTTGGCATTGAACCCATGGTGCTTTACTACTGAACTATATGCCCCGTCCTTTTTATTTCTCATTTTGCAATAGGGTCTTCCTAATTGCCTCCAAAAAAAATTGAAATGAAGATGCTTAAAAATATTCATTTATTAATCCATTTAAAAGTAATGATAGTAAACCCAGAAAAACTTAAACTGAAAGTTTGGTTAGCACCAACATAAGTTATCATTTAAAAAGCTTTCTTTCAACAGAATGGACCATGGCTTTAAAAAGTTATGAGTATTATTACTTTTTAAAATATTTTTATATATTTATATAAGTAACATGTTTTATGAAAAATAACTTATATTTTCCAAAACAGAAAAATATTGAGAAAAGAGGTACTTTTTTCATTGTTGGCAGTTCTCTCTAAAGTCTCAATAAAAAATAATGGTATTCTTATATCTGCCTCTGCATTTGTTTTGTTGTGCTATATCTTGGTAGCTGCTGGGAAACTTCACCATCTGATAATGATATAATGAGAGTTTAAAAGGCAAATAATATCTTACTTTTATTACAACTACACTTGTGTCTTTGTGGACCCCTGAGAGGGTCTTGGAGACCACATGGGAATCTTTGTCCATATTTGAGGAAAAATTCACAGAGATTTTAAGTACTTTTATTAGTTCTACAATTTCAAATTTCTAATCCTTGTAAGTTAAAATAATATTCATGGGCTGGGGCTGGGGCTCAGCAGTAGCACACTTGCCTGGCATGTATGAGGCACTGGGTTCAATTCTCAGCACCACATATAAATAAATAAAATAAAGATCTGTTGACAACTAAAAAAAAAAAAAGTAAATTTTTTATAACTTCTACACCATATTGCCTATGAAGCAGAAGACAGAATGAATTATAAACTTCTCTAATATAGTATTTTATATTGAGTCATACATGGCCTCCAATAGCATGAATATCACAAACATCTTTATTCCAATAAATAAATAAATAAAGGTCTATCAACAATTTAAAAATATTTTAAAAAGTAATAATACTCATAAATTTTTTAAGCCATGGTCCATTCTGTTGAAAGAAAGCTTTTTAAATGATAATTTATGTTGGTGTTAACCAAACTTTCAGTTACAGATTTTCTACTAAACCAAATACAGATAGATAGTCAGATAGATAGACAGGCAGAGACACCAAGAACCAACCTAGGTAGTAGTCAATGTTCCTCATGTAAGCATGGACCCAGGCCCACCCTGTGGATCGTCTAGAAGTGGTGAGCTTGGCAGGGGAGTATCAAGGACTCCTCTGTTCCTTTTCAGACATATTAAAGTTTCTAAGCTATCCTCATCCCTTGTGATCAGGAGCTCTAAGCTGTGCCTCTCAGAACATCATGTGAGAGGAACAGATGTGATTCCCAGAAGATCTTGAAGATAGAGAAGCCAACAGGCAGCCAACCAGTCAGAGCACACCAGGAATTTAGAAGCCCTTAAATTTTTTAAACATTTTATTCTATTACAGTGAAAGCTCAGCTTCCTGGACAATCTGATCACTGTTTTTTTCTCTTTGGAGTAGAGACAGGGAGAGTAATTAAAATTCCTGGTAGAGGCTAGACTGTGCCTGCTATCAACCAAACTGCCATCTAGCTTGTGTAGCTTGGCCTACTTCACCTTCTTGGTATTTCTGTCAGTAATCTCAAATATATTTTTGTGACTCTTTTAGGTACTTACATGTCCTTAAAATGTATCATTAGGGCTGGGGCTGTAGCTTAGTGGTAGGGCATTTGCCTTGCATATGTGAAGCACTGGGTTTGATCCTCAGCATCACATAAAAATAAATAAAGATATTTTTAAAGTTATTAAATTGCTAAAATTTTCTGAACATGAGACACTGTGCAAATAAAATGCTAACACGTTTTTTCACAGCTACAGTTGTTTGAAATGAAACCTTTCCTTTTTACCTTAGAAAAAATAAAGTAACATCTACCAGTAGAAATTTGACTTAAAACCCTGGTTCCCTACCTAAGAGTAAAAGACAGATTGGTAACAGATATTTAGCATTCTGTGCCAATTGTGTTCATTTCATTCATAATCCCAAATCTAGGATTTAGAATTGTATACTACATATCTGAATTTAGACTTATATATTAAAATTACCTGTCTAGACTTACAAATTGCAATTATGTATCTAAATTTTTAAGAAGTAAGTACTTATCTTTGTTTTTTCCCAAAGTGATTGTGGGAGCTGTAACATTTCTTTTTGGCTAAGAGATTTAGAATATGACCTCAACTGTTATTGATATAATAGATTTTTGTATAAGACACGATTCTTCCCCTTTAAAAAAGAAATAACTTCTATTTATGTTCAATTGACTATACCCTGTACATGGTTACTTTTTACCCTTAAAATTTCAGCATATTGTGCAACTGATTATTGGACTCTGAATTCAGGTCCACTTATTCTCTGGGTAGTGCCGTTGACTCAGTCCTCATGGACCAACATTGCAACATTGCTTTAGGGAAGCAAATGTTTTAATAATTTCTCTAGAATTTCTCTGTCTAGTTTCTCATTCCTGTAACAATAGATAGATATATCAACCCATCTAGGGAAAGCTTTTTAGATTATTTCTTAGTACCCTTCTTTAATATGAGACATATTTTCCAATGATTGTAAATAAGTTTATTTGTGAATTAAAAAGTGTTGCACTACTGTTGACTTCAAGGAAGTGATATTGTTCTGAATCAATTGACAATGTACAAATTTCATTGTTTTGATATAATATTTCCAAGATTAGGCAAAAGAGAAGAGTAAGACAGGGCAGTAAGCACAGCATCCCTAGCTGAAGGCAGCAGGCCTGGGCTAGGTGTGGGCAGTGTGGACACACATTCTCACCTTCCCATCCTTCTAAGGAGCCATGTGGAGTAGACTCTTGAATGTGCCACCAAGTAATCTTTTAGGAGTTTGGACATACTACACCATAATTAATTATTTTCTAGCATCTATGATAAAAATGGATTAATAATGTCTTCCTAATCTATAATTAGGATGGAAAACAGATGAACTGTAATTTCATTCCTTTGGATATAAAGTTAGACCTTTGGGAAGACTTACCAGCAAGTTTTCAACTGAAACAGAATCGCTCACTGGTAAGAACAGTTTTAAATAAAATAGTTATATTAGTTTTAAATGCAAAATTTTTTAGGAATTTTAGCAATCATTTTGAGTTTAGTAAAATAGTGCTTCATGGCCTATTGCAGAATCAAATTGCTGGTTGCATTTTTTATCAATCCAGGCAGTGTCTATTAATTGCCCTGTGCTAAGAATAAATGTGAAATCTGTTTCCTTGGCGAGCGATCACACCTAGAGCTGCTGTTTCTGTAGATAGAATCATCCTCGCATCATTTAATTTCTCATTCACAGGATTAGCAACTGTGTTATTTGTATCTGTCAGAATCACATTTTATCTTTTAAAGTTAAGTTCTAACAATGACAAATTTTGAGAGCAGGAATAATCACACATTGGACAACTCTTTTTTTTAATATTTTTTAGTTGTAGATGAACATGATACTTTTGTTTTATTTTTTTTTTAATGTGGTGCTGAGGATCAAACCCAGTGCCTCACATGTGCTAGGCAAGTGCTCTACCACTGATCCACAACCCCAGCCCCCACATGGGGCAACTCTTGATTCATTGTCAGAAGCACCAGCATGCAGCTCCAAGCCAGGTAACTGCCAGGGAGGTCTTATGCTTGTTTGTGACTGATTTGCCTTCACTGCTAATGGTCATCATGTTGTAAGACTGACCCAGCATGCAATTTACCTTTATTACTATTTTTTAAACAGGGAAATAGTGATTTTTTTAAACTCTTTGAATGGAAATGAAGCATTACCCAGTGGTCAGCTACACCTGTTATAAAGGAAAAGGAAGCAACAAGCTATTTTCTTGATAATATATAATCCTGACTCTCAAATTCCCCCTACAAAAAAATAACTAGTTATGTATGATTGACTAATAAGTAAGAGCAATGCTGATAAAAATGTCCCGGATTTTATGACTTTTTTTTTCCCCCATAGCAACTCAATCATCAGATACAAAATGATTCTCGGATGCTATACGATAGCATCTTTTAGATAGAATCATTTTCTTGCCACCACTGCAAGACCTACTGTCCGTAAGACCAATTTTGCCTTGGCTGCTGCTAGAGTATATGCTTCTAGATTCTTCTCAGTGAGCACATTATCATTGTTGATTCCTGTGTATGTTAATGACATACACCAGGTGTGCTAATCATAGATAGTTTACAATAAAGGTATGAAAACTGTATTAAACCAACCCTTAAATTGTGGAAGTCAAAAGCCTGTTTCAGGGACATAACAAGACATCAATTTTCTCGTGTTGTTAACAGCCTTATTCTGAAAGGAAGATGACCAGTGAGCTGCTAACTCTTTTAAAATTATTTCATTTTTCTGCCAGATTTTGCGGTTTGTTCGAGAATGGAGTAGTCTAACTTCCATGAAGCAAAGGATAATAAGAAAAAGTGGGCAGTTATTTTGCAGCCCCATCCTTGCTTTGGAAGAGATCACAAAGCAACAAAACAAACTAAATAGTACTAAACGGTATGAGTTCTTTTCCTTTTTTCTTTTGTATTGTATTATTTTTCATAGTTATTTCTATAAGAGGTCTGTGACATCTTATGTAATCACTAATGAAATCTTGATGAGTTAAGAAAAGTCTCTACATAAAATCTAGCAACATAATTAGATATTTAATGAATTTGCTAAAATTCACTGGAAAAGATCAGATTGGGGGCTGGGGTTGTGGCTCAGTGGTAGAGTGCTTGCCTAGTATGCGTGAGGCACTGGGTTCAGCCCTCAGCACTACATAAAAATAAAATAAAGGTATTGTGTTCACTTACAACTAAAAAATATATTTAAAAAAAAAAAACATCAGATTGTCCAGATCTAGCCCATCGTGGGTCCCACTCATCAATCGAGAGGTCAGTCACAGGTTAGTGCAACCTGTGACCTGCTAAGCCTATTAACGACAGGAAGACAATCACTCTTAAAACATCAGCATGATCTTGGACCCCATCTCTTTTGCCTTGCACGCATGTGGCATGAATTGCAGGTGCCATGCATTAGGGGAGCTGGTTTTATTTGAAATACCATCACTTTCAAAGTAACGGAAGGTTAACTACCATGATTGGAATTGAAATAAAAAGGTTAGCTGTCACACATTTGTTATCATTTGCTTTTATCATTACAGGACCCTTTCTAATCCTTTGTACATCTACTTTCCTTTCATGACATCACAATAATCTTTATCTCACTCAAATATCTTTTGGTGTGATCTGAAATCCAGATTCTTTATATTCTTTTCTTAGCATGAAGCAAGGATTATCAGGAAAAGTAGTTAGCTGCTCTCTGCACTTTGGAAGAGATTACAGAACAATAAACCAAACAGTAACAATAGCAGAGAAAGCCCTTCATTTCTTGCTGTCTCTATACACCTGTAACATATTCCTATCCTTACATTCCATCACTTTACAGATGAAAAAAAAATCAATGGTATGGGGCGTGGATGATTAAATAAAGTTAGCACCATTCAGTGAAAATGTCTTCAACTGTTTCAGTGCATGGCATCAGGTACATCTATGTGTCAGAACAAGGAATGATACTTATAATAAGTTGTTAAGAATAAAAATAAGTATTAAAATAATGATAGAAATACAAACATTTACTTGCCAGTTTTGACCTGGAAATTCTCTGGAAGGACACCTTAGAAACTCACTAGAGGTTTCTCTAGAACAGTGGTTCTCAACTGGAAGCAATTTTGCCCACCCCCCCGCCCCCCGAGGGTTGCAATCTGGGGAGACACTTTCAATTGTCATGACTAGAGAGTGCAACTAGGGATTATCTTGTGGTACAGTTCCAAGATGCTCATGAAAATCCTTCTGTAAATAGGTCTATATCCCCAAAGAATTTTCTGTCTTAGAATGCCTATAGTGCTACTGTTGAGAAATCTTTCTTTAGGGCATAAAGTTAGGTAGTTTGTGAAGGTGAGAGTCACTTTATGTTTTATGCCAGAATTACAAACTCATGACTAAAAACAAAACAAGAACCTGAATGAATGAATGAATGAGGTTAGGTTTAAAACTAGAAAAGGGTGAGGTTGGGGCTGAGATGATGGCAAATTGGAAAGTGCATAACCCATCTAAAATCACTCAAGTTCAGATTTAAAAATAAAATACTTTCTAAGCCAAATAAAACTCTCTGAATGATTTGGTTTATCCATAAGTTGTAAGTTTTGTCCTCGTATCTAAACTCTTCTGTACTAGTTTAATTTCCCCATACTTTATATAACAAATACAAATGAAATGTATGTGTATACATTGTACATATATGTACATACATGCCAACCTACAAAAGTATACACACACGCACACTTAATGTCAAAAAACATTCCTATTTTATTTTTTTCAATATTTCTTCCAATCCTCTCCACTTTTCTCATTTTTGTAATTGATCTTCTCTTTCTTACATGATTGTAATTCCCTTCATAACTGAATTTACAGCCCACTCCAACCATTTCTAAGTGTGCTATATTTTGTTTCTTTATCAGATATGGATGACCACTTAAAATACTAGCTGAGAGAGATGACTGATCATGTATAAAAGGAAATATGAACTCATAAAATCAATATAAACCAAGCTCAGACCCACCACATTTTATAAATGGCATTTATAAAATTAAATATAGATGATATGTTTAAGCTGTATCTTGTAGTAGCAAGCATCAGATGAAATCATTAGATTTGTATCTATAAGAGCTCACTCTGGCAGCAGTTAGGAGATTAGATTAAAAAGGGCAAGACTTGAAGTGAGAAGACAAGAAACATTTATTTTCTATTACTACCATAACAAATTACCACAAATTCAGCATCTTAAAACAACACAAACTTGAGGCTATGGTTATGGCTCAGTGGTAGAATGCTTACCTAGCATGTGTAAGGCATTGGGTTCAATCCTTAGCACCGCATAAAAATAAATAAATAAAATAAAGGTATTGTGTCCATCTACAAACAAAAAAAAATTAAACACATATTTTTTATCTCACAGTTCTAAAATAAGTCAGAAGTCCAAGTTGACTCTTGCTGATTTTTCTGCTCTGAATTTTAGGCTAAAATCAAGGTATTGACCACATGGACTCTAATTATTAGGCTTGGATAAGAACCCATTTCCCAGCTTATTCGGATTGTTGGTAGAACTCAGTTCCCTGTATTTGTAGGACTGAGTTCCAGTTCCATCCAGGCTGTCAGCTGGTTGTCACCATCAGCTCATAGAAGACTCTCTCTGGTCCTAGCACATGAGCCTCTGCATATCAGGGCCATCAACAGAGTGTCACATTGTTCTCTGCTTAGAATCTGTCCTCATCTTCTGCTTTTAAGACTTCCAGTGGGCTGGGGATGTGGCTCAAGCGGTAGCACACTCGCCTGGCATGCGTGCGGCCCGCGTTCGATCCTCAGCACCACATACAAACAAAGATGTTGTGTCCGCCAAAAACTAAAAAATAAATATTAAAATATTCTCTCTCTCTCTCTCTCTCTCTCTCAAAAAATAAATAAATAAAAATAAATGAATAAAATATTTTTTTAAAAAAAAGACTTCCAGTGATTATATTGAGTCCACCTAGTAATCTCCCAGTCTTAAAAATCAGCAGATTAGAAACCTTAATTATATCTGCCAAATCCCTTTATAGCATTACCTAGATGAATTTATTGAATAGCCTGATAATAGAAATCTTAAAAATTTCCTAAATATAAAATCTTAAAAATTCTCTTACAAGCCAGGCATAGGCAGCACACATATTTGTAATTCTAACAACTGGGTAGGCTGAGACAGGAGGATTGAAAATTTGAGGCCAGCCTGGACAACTTAATAAGACCCTATCTCAAAATTTAATAATGCAAAGGTCTGAGGATGTAGCTAGTAATGACAACAACAAAATTTTATCTGCCACCCCAAATTAAAAGACTCCTGATGAGGCTCTCTGTTAAGGCATTAGCAATGGGAATGGAGGGAAAAGAATGAAGAGAGCTATTAAGGATATGTATCTAGAGTCCTTGGTGTCTGAATAAAGAAATGCAAAGAGGGAGGCCTCCATGGAAACCAACTTAGCAGAGCCACAAATGCTACCCCCACAATGAAATGTATACACCTGCAGAGGGGAGGTGCAATCAGGAGCACTCTGATTCTTATAGCAGAACCTCAGTAAGTCTCAGTATTTTGGAAAATCATATATCTCAGAAAGCAGGTATGAAAGATAGGGCTGAACAACAGAAAGTCTGTATGAGGAGCAATTAGACCCTGGATCTCTTATCTCTCTCATTACTTTCTAGAGAAACCAAACTAGAGAGCCTCCAGACTTGGAGATAAGGAGAGAAGCATTATACTGAAAAATGAAACCATACTATGTATATAACCAGAGATATGAAAAATTATGCTCTATATGTGTAATAAGAATTGTAATGCATTCCGCTGTCATTTATAAATAAATAAATAGAAAAATGAAACCCCTTAGACCCATTTCTTCACTTAGCTTCAAGAATACCAGCAACCACATTTTACTTCCTAGGCAGCAAGGAGGAGGATTCATCTCTTTAAAATATTAAGTGGCTTTAAAGAAAAAAAAAAAAAAAAAAAAAAGAGGTAGTTACTGAGTTTGGAAATTCCCCCAAAAGCTATGGTTAGGTCTCCAAGATTATTCTTCTATGATTCCACCAATTTGCAGGCCTCAACCAAGCTGAGGTAGCTTCTGGATGACTCACTCTTAGATGTGAATGGAAGCCAAAGCCACCAGCCATTGTTGTTCTAGAGATAGGTATGATTTAGTGGGAGAGCAGTTATTATTAGAATGCCAACTATTTATCCTCTACCTATAAGTGATCTGTAATACAGGTCAGCAACCCAGAACCCAGGACTCTATCCATTAGTGTGGACCACTTTCCAGTGCACAATTTTCTTGTAAAAGATTGCCATATTCCACTCCCATCCTTATTCGGGAATTAATTTAATTTATGACATTCTTTCTTCCCTATTTGCAAAAAATGACAAGTTGGAATATTTACATGGACTTCCTAGCAAACATTAATGTAAAATTAAATATTGGCAACTTGCAACTAAGTTTGAAACATTGTCAGCTTCCTTCTTTTGGGTCTATTGATCTGTTTCTTATGGTTTGCAAAAACTTACGCTTAAAGCTTAAACGTTTTATACAAAAGAAAGAGGTTATTTTTGGTTCCTAAATCTCTGGCCAGATTTCTCAGCATCTTTTAAAGTTACTGAATAAGGTTTCTAATCTTTTAAACTTTGAATAATACCTGAGGCAAGGCTTAATATCCTATTGCCCCTCAAAGCTAGGAAGGTTTTTGAGTACATTTAAAATCCACAGAAAAACTTTAGCAAAGAACTCTTGTCAAGGGAATAAAAGGGTTGGGAAAAAAAGTGAGGGGATGTTGAGGAAATATAGGAACTAAAATGTCAAGTTAAAGAGCTCAAATAATTCACTGTGATTTAACTTCTTTTGCTTTAAGAAACACACACAAGTGGAAATGCAAACATGTGGAAAGATACCTGTACACACATTTAAATTTATGACATTAAAGTCATAAGGAGATACCTATTACTATTAGCAGAGATTTTTTAAGTGACATGGT
Source organism: Marmota flaviventris (assembly GCF_047511675.1). Taxonomy (NCBI): domain Eukaryota; kingdom Metazoa; phylum Chordata; class Mammalia; order Rodentia; family Sciuridae; genus Marmota; species Marmota flaviventris. The sequence continues at coordinate 93,712,545 of NC_092508.1, forward strand.
TGCACTAGTGAAAGTGTGAGAAAACTTCCTTTTGTTGCTGATGGAGATGTGCACTGGTACAGCCTTAAAAATACCCAAGACTTTTAACCCAGGAATTCTATTGTGGAGACTTATTTTACATATACTTTATGTGTATAAAACATACACACACATACATATACACACATTGTTGTGATAACAAAAACTAAAAATTACTAAGAGCCCATTAGGTATAATGGTTTATCCAAATAATTGGCCAACATGGAACCATTAAAAAGAATAGAGCAGGGCTAGGGCTGCAGCTCAGTGATGGAGCGCTTGCCTCACATGTATGAAACACTGGGTTCCATCCTCAGCACCACATAAAAATAAATAAATAAAGGTATTGTGTTCACCTACAACTAAAAAAAAATTAAAAAGAATAGAGCAACTCTGTATGTACTGATACATAAAGATCTCTGAGGTGTAGATTGAGGCAAAAAGAGCAAGGTGAAGATTAGTGTCTACAGTATACTATCATTGATTTCTAAAACTAAAAAGTGTAATGGGGAGGGAGTGCTCATGGACATAAGTTTCAGAAGTGGGGAACTGGATGAAAATATTCTACAATCAGTGATGATGGTGTCACAACCTTGTGAATATATTAAAATGCAATAAATTGTAAGCTTTAAATTGAGCAAATTTTATAGTATATGATTATAGGTCAATATAAATGCAAAAATAAATAAAAGGTACACACATATACACAGAAAAAATTAACTGTTTCCAAAAAAACTTACCAAAAACTGACAACAGGGTGAATTCTGGGATAGAAATGAGAGGAAAACTCACTGTTTACCATGTAAACTGCTGTATGCCTTTTAAGTTTGAAACTATGCCCATGTATCACTTAATCAAAAATAAATAAAATAGTTTATAGGAAAAGGGAAATCTGTTTATCATTAAATCGTCCTTAATAAAATAAAGACAGATTTCTAAAATATTACCTATAACTGCACAATTCCATTGTGATTTAACTCTAATTTTATTGTTAAACTGCCAAATGAAGATCTACTCAAATATAAAGAAATTCATATTTAATTTAATTTTCTAGAAATCTACAAAAAATAGGTGCAAACTACAGAGAAACTGGGCCGAGCTAATTAGGAGGAATTAATTGGGTAATTGTATTCCCCCATCACCTTTAATTAGAATTACTTTCCTCTTTACTTTCAGTCCCTAAACCATTGTGTCGTATTGACATTGCTGTGTAATAAAGTTCTGAATCCCACATTACTGGCTTTGTTTCAGTAAAGTTTCCATAAACCTTGTATGAGCTAATACTAATGGGAATAACCTTGAGATTGTAGGAAATGTGATAAAACTTGGTTAACTTAAAAAAAAAAAATCACGGGGCTAGGAATGTAGCTCAGTTGGTAGAGTGCTTGCCTCGAATACACTGGGTTTAATCCCCAGCACCACACACACACACACACACACACACACACACAAATCACTTTACCCAAAACACTGATGATTTAGGTGATTGGGGAAGCCTTGAAGAGAAGGTCAAGAGGGAGGTAAAAAATGCACTTGGAAAGTTTCTGCACAGCCTGGCAAGCAGTTTTCTTTAGGCTGTCAGACATGCATGTATTTGGTCATTTTTTATCCTCACACCCACTTCTTTTTTTTTTTTTTTGAGAGAGAGAGAATTTTAATATTTATTTTTTTTTTTAGTTTTCGGCGGACACAACATCTTTGTTTGTATGTGGTGCTGAGGACACAACCTGGGCCACACACATGCCAGGCGAGCATGCTACCGCTTAAGCCACATCCCCAGCCCATAAATTTTGAAAATTGATCCAAAAGGTAGTGAATGACTCTTGAATTTCTTAGAGAAATGATTCTTGAGAAAATGAATCTGGAAGAGAGATGTTTTTCCCACATAATGGTCAATGTAAAGGGTGAACACTACATTTCCTAATTCTAGTATTAACACAAAAATGGAATTGTATCTTTCTTTTGCTCCTACTGCTTTTGTAAGGGGCATCATGAACATGAAATAGAGAAACCTTTATGTGAGGGATGGGAAATCTACTTAACATGTAATTGTTCTAGATATATAACCAAAGAAGATGTTGCTATAGCCTCGATGGACAAGATGAAGAATGATGGGGGCCATGTCCGTCTGATCACAAAGAAGTCTGGGCCGTGCGTCTATTCCACAAAGTAAGGACATAAGTACTAAGAATAGTACCTTAAATTTATACATTAATTTTTGTAATAATACCTCACCTTTGTGTGGTCACTTTAGAGGTTACAAAGAGCTTTCACATTTTAGTAGCTCTTTAGTCCTTCTAACAACACTGTGAAGCAATGAATTCATTATCTTAGGATTAGAGACAAGGAAGAATTCTGACACCAACTGGCCTAAGTGGCCTGTCTCAGACCTGGATGGAAGATGCCAGGAGACATGAGGTCAAAACTGGATTCTGCCCCTCAATCTTGATGTCTTTCAACCTTAAAAAGCTTATCTTTTTAACCTTCCAATGACCAACCATGAAAAATAAGCAAAGCAATTATTGTTACTTCACAGTGTAGGACTCTGCAACACAATCGAGTACTGTGCCTTTCCTTTGTTTCTAATAAATTGAGATATGTCCCATCATGTTTCATTTCTAATTTTAATTTGATCAACTCTAAGCTTTCCCGTAGGAGACATGATATTTAGCAAGCGTTTTGTTCTAATTCCTATCAGCACTATCAGCTACATCACTCCATCACTTTTTGGTTATAAAAATTCACTACATCTTGTAAGCCAGCAGATACTAGACAAGTGTTAGTATGACCTCTTTGGCCTAATGAGGTATATGACGGAATATAGTTAGATAGCAGGATAGCCACTAAACTTTAGTTGGTGTTTCTCATTAGCCTGTTCTTTCCCAGCCTAAAGAAGCATTTCTTAACTTCTCATTTTCCAACTTCTCCAGATGTTTCAAAATCCATTTGTTTAACATAGAAGCATCTAAATTCTCAAGAGAGGCAGCATATATCAAATCAATTTTTGTAATACACCACTCTTCTTTGCTTGGCATGGCATATAGAGAGCTGACTACAGCTATTTCATCTCCACACTAAATCACAAAATGTGTGGACCCTGTATTACTACTTATCAATGTAAAAACTAAAAGCCTTTATTTGAAGCAATAACTTTGGTATATACATTTGTTGGTTACCTATTCAATGTTTTGTCCAATTATAGAAACCTTCTTGAAGATGGATCCTGTGTCCCACTTCCAAATCCCTCCACAGCACCAGCTGATCTCAGTATAGCCAAAGGCTATTTGCAAGCTGTGGATAATGAAGGAAATCCTCTTTGCCTTCACTGTCAGCATCCCACTTTCCAAACTAAGCAAGAGTGTAAAGCAAATGCTTGGGATTCACGGTTTTGCTCCCTGAAATGTCAGGAAGAATTTTGGATTCGATCTGATAACAGTTATATGCGAGCCAGAGTATTTGAAATTGAACATGGTGTGTGTCAGCTATGTAATGTGAATGCACAAGAACTCTTTTTATGTCTGAGAGATGCACCTTTAAGCCACAGGAAGAATCTTCTGGATGCCACCTGGACCTCAAAACTCCCATTGGAACAGGTAAATTGTAATCAAGTAACAGAAAGTATCTTTGTACTGAGTGATGACTATTGACTCGTTAACTTTATTTTTTTTTTAATTTTTTAACATGGGCATTTTCAAGTATATATTCAAAAGTGGAAAGAATAATGAACTTATGTTCCCATCATCCAGCTTTAATGGTTTTATCCACATTTGCCATTTCTTTCTTGCCTTACTACTACTACTTTTTTTTTTTCTGAAATATTCTAAGGCAAATTCCAGACAACAGTTTGTTATTTTCATTGTGTATCTCACAGGTACAGACTTTCCTCTTTCCTTTCCTCCCTTCCTTCCTTTCTCTTCTTTACCCCTTTCTCTTTTTTCCTTCCCCTCTCTTTTTCTCTCTCCCTCCCACTCTTCTTTTTTTTAAATACAATCCCAACATGAGTTACAACACCTGACACAATTACAATTCCTTAACTATAGAGAGTTTATGTTTGGTTTCCTAGATCGCCTGAGAAATGTCTTTCTATAGTTGCTTTATTCACATTAGGATCAAAATGTGGCCCATATATTGTTTTCGTTGTTGTTGTTGTTGTTAGGTCTTTTATGCTCCATTTAATCTATGAGAGCATCCCATCCTTTTTCTTATATTGAAGAAACTTGATCATTTGCTGAGCATGGTGACACATGCCTATAATCCCAGTGACCCAAGAGAATAAGGCAGGAGGATTGCCACAATCAAAGCCAGCCTCAGCAATTTAGCAAGGCCCTGTCTCAAAATGAAAAATAAAAAGATCCTGGAATATAACTCAGTGGTAGAGCACCCCTGGATTCAACCCCAGTATTGCAACACAAAAACAAAAAAGAAACTGGATCATTTGCCTGTAAGATTTCCTACATTCTGGGTTTGTCTCCCTCTGTTCTCATGGAGGTGTTTCATATGCTCTTATATCCCCCCAATTTTCTGAATGTTGTTTATAAGATCTAGAGACTTGATTAGATTCTAATTCAGTTACTTTTGGGAAAAGATCTTAACAGGTGATTCATTGCATCCAGAGGCACCTAAGGTCTAGGAGTTCCACATTTTCATAATGTTAATATTGAATGACAAGAGGCAAATGGATAACACAGAGCGACAATGAGGAGGCCATATTACATATGCATTTACATTTGTAACATACATTTATGTATATTCATTCCATTGTGAAATGTACTTTTAAGTCAGGCGCAGTGGCACACACCTGTAATTCCAGCTACTCAAAAGACTGAGACACAAGTATTGCAACTTTGAGGCCAGCCTCAGCAACAGCAAGGCCATCAGCCACTAAGTGAAAGCCTGTCTCAAAATGTCTCAAAATAAAAAGGGCTGGGAATGTGGTTCATTTGTAAAGCGTCCCTGGGTTAAATCCCTAGTACCAAAGAAATAAAGTATTTTTGATAAAGCAGTTTATGACAAAATATTGTTTGTAGCACACTATCATCAATATTCATTTTGATTTTCTTTTCTTTTTTTTTAAATAGGAAAGGTTTATTTTGGCTTATGATTTTAGGGGTTTCAGTCCATGGTTGCTTGGCTCCATTGTTTCTGGTCAGAACATCATGGCAGGCGAGTGTGACCGAGCAAAGCCACTCACCTCATGGTGGTCAAAAACAGGGAGCTGGGGGTATGGAGATTCCTTGGAAAGCTGGGAATGGAACCACCATTTGACCCAGCTATTCCCCTTCTTGGACTATTCCCTAAAGACCTTAAAAGAGCATACTATAGGGATACTGCTACAACGATGTTCATAGCAGCACAATTCACAATAGCTAGACTATGGAACCAACCTAGATGCCCTTCAATAGATGAATGGATAAAAAAAATGTGGCATTTGTACACAATGGAGTATTACTCTGCACTAAAAAATGACAAAATCATGGAATTTGCAGGGAAATGGATGGCACTATAGCAGATTATGCTAAGTGAAGCTAGCCAATCCCTAAAAAACAAATGCCAAATGTCATCTTTGATATAAGGAGAGCAACTAAGAACAGAATAGTGGGGAAGAGCATGAGAAGAAGATCACCATTAAACAGGGACGAGAGTGGGGAGGGAAAGAGAGAGAGAAGGGAGATTGCATGGTAAAGGAAGGAGACCCTCATTGTTATACAAAATTACATATAAGAGGAAGTGAGGGGAAAGGGGGAAAAAACGAGAGAGAAATGAATTACAGTAGATGGGGTAGAGAGAGAAGATGGGAGGGGAGGGGAGGGGAGGGGGATAGTAGAGGATAGGAAAGGCAGCGGAATACAACAGACGCTAGTATGGCAGTATGTAAAAAAGTGGATGTGTAACCGATGTGAATCTGCAATATGTATACGGGGTAAAAATGGGAGTTCATAATCTGCTTGATTCATTTTGATTTTCAAAACTCAGTTTGATTTCTGATCTTGTTGCTTGACAATTCTAAATTTCAGACTAAAGTAAAATGTGTAATTTTGTAGTGTGCTTAATTTAAAAGGAATACTCCTGAGTCACTGTTTGCCTACTAAAGTATTGGATGAATTCCTGACAGCTAGACAAATTATTTATTTACCTAATATTACCAAATTATAATAGAACTAATAATCATTTCTATAAAGATAAATTAGTGTCTTTGAGAACTAGAGAAATACACTATTTCTCTAATGACATCCAGAGTTCTTGAAAGATCCTTTGGTCTAACCAATGAGAGACATATTGTACCCATTCCAGGGATATCAGCCAGCCTCTACTTACTGTCCACTGTGTCAATGTGAAGCTTCCGGAAGATATCCAGTGAAATCACTAAGGCCATTTGAAAGCAACTGTCTAGAAAGGCAGAACTAATATGGTAGACATCTTAACAAAAGTGCTGTAAGGATGAGGAGCATAGGTGCTCAGATTGGGGAAGACCAGTTAGAAAGGGAATGATTTTTTTCAAAAGATGAATTTTGGATATTGAAGAGTAATGCCAAGTGATTTGCCAGTTGCTAGGAAAAAATTAAGAGGCCCCTTTTGAATTTTCAAGTCTGTCAGAGTAAAAGCTACTCAGAAAGAATTGGTTACAAAAGGCAAAACCAAAGGAGATTTTTTTTTTCCCCAAAGAATATGACATTTGCTTCATGTACAAGACTGCCATTTGTGGTTGCTTCTAAGAATACCAGTGAAAACAAAAATCATTTTGTATCTTCTAACAGAAGTTGGGAAGTTCTGTACAGAAGAGAAAGTAAAGCAAGTAAAACAAAGGTCATCTGGACAAAGTTTACTGTTCCAAATGCTGCCTCTTGGGGCTCCTCACAGGTCAGCACTATCGATCAGGTCATTGTGCCTTTGGAGGATCTGACTTGCTTTCTTCAGAGTGCTTTAGAAATAATCTTGTGTTCCCATCACCGGCAGTCATGAAGTTAATTATACTTTCTTCCTTGTCCAAGACCAAGAAAATTAAAACAATTGTCATACTTGTCATGGTGATGTTTAAAAACTGCACTGCCATAGTGTAAGTTGGTTTTACTAACTCAAGTACAATGTTAAACACATCCCATTTTTTAATGTAGGTCATCACTGGTTAAATATTAAGTGTTCAAATATGGACTGGCCTACACAGTGACTGTTTTAAGGGGACATCTTTGTTTATTTCAAATATGCAAGTTTAGAGGTTCTAAAAATTTAATTCCAGTCCATGGAAGTTCTCTGGTGAATAAAATAAAAGTAAGGGTGAAAGCTGTTAATATGAAACTGCCATTGATATAGTAACTAATGCATTTAGGTGAACTATTAAAGATTATTTGAGTCAGTAATATTAAGGAGTTTTTAATTTCCAGTCTGTTCTCACTTTTGGTGTAGTGAATATATAAACTAAAAGGTACAGAAAAGACAAATCTGTCAGGAGTCTTGGTATTTTATACTTGCTTATAAGTTTTCAAAATGGATTAGATAAGAGGAAAAAACTTTTCAGAAACACATTTTATTGCTTTCAAATTGTTAACCAAGAGGGTTTTTGTCAACTCACAATAAAAGCTATAAAAAATTACGCTAATGTATTTTCCCCATGATTCCGCTATATAAACATGATTACACAATGCAAAAACCAACAGTTCCTACAGTGTATGTTCAAAATTGCTGATCTTGTGTTTTATTGCAGCTAAATGAAATGATAAGAAACCCGAAGGAAGGACATTTCTGGCAGGTGGATCACATCAAGCCAGTGTACAAGGGAGGGGGACAGTGCACCCTAAACAACCTGCAGACTCTCTGCACGGTCTGTCACAAAGAGGTCAGTGGAGCTCACAAGCAGCTTTGACTCCATCCTAGGAAATCCAAAAGAAAATATGCAAACAGGTGTAGGTGATTATGTGGATAAGTCTATACCCCTGCTCTAGGGTCCAAGATGCATTTTTTTCCTTTTATCACTGGACACTTGCCCTTCTTCTTGAGGCCTATATAAGTTTTCAGTCACAGATGCAACAGAAGCACCTTCCCTCTTAATTCATTTTAGGACCAAGACATGTCACCACTATCTAGAAAAACATGAATACAACTTATTTATTTACAGTCTTGAAGAGAACCAGACCCCAAAACTGAAAGTTTTGTGAATTAGGGCAGTGATACATGTTTGCATATGACTAAGAATGTCCTAAAATATTGAAGAAAATTCATAAATTGTCTCTAGGACTAACTCAGCTCAACATGAAAGATATTATACCGCTAGTTTAAGTATAAAACCCATTATACTAGGTACATCTTTGTACAACCTGTTGCTTAAAATGGCGGTGTAGGGGATGGTATAGTATTGTTATCTACCAGGATGAATTTTTAACACACAGTCCCACAAAATAACCAATTATATTTATGGTTTTTAGAACCATTTGGATCTTTTGCCAGTGTTCATAAATGAACTCTTTTAATCCTTTTTTTAATATTTTAGATTCCACAATTTCTTCATAAGTATAATTTTTATATAAATGGGATCATATCACACAGGCAGGTTTTGTTTTTGTTTTTAGTTTTAACCTTCTTTTCTTTCATCCTTTCTATCTGGGTTCATGAACTTCAATTGGGAAAAATGTCATCTGATTTCTCAGCTGTACAAATTAATAGCAAATTCAAAACCTGTAAGAGAATTAAGAAATAGCCAAAGAAAATGTAACCTGTTCTGTAATTATTTTTTCAGAGTCTCATAAATATTTTATTTGTGGGATTGGCAGAAGAATCGAGTTGTGGTCTGGCTTATTTTATTTTCTACATTGGGTTATCTGTTGAGTTGGGAATGGCTTCTGGGACCTGAGAATAGGAAGTGGGAAGGCCCACTCCTTATCAGATCCTGGTAAAGCTAAGACTCAGGGCACTAGTCAGAGCTGCTGAGGTACTCTGCTTTGTGGTTTGGAACAATCCCTAATGGCTAAGCACTGGGTATAGGGGCAATGTAGATTTCATCTAGACTAAAAATACAGTTTTTGAGCTTCTGAAGCCAATGCTTTTTTGCTAATATGTGCACTTACATTTGTTACCTTTTAGAAAACTGCTAAACAAGCCAAGGAAAGAAGCCAGATGAGAAGACAATCTCTAGCATCAAAACATGGATCAGATATAACACGATTTTTGGTGAAGAAGTAAAGTAGAAAAAATATATGAATGGATGACAAATTGTCTATGTGTGGAAGAATTTTTTTTTAATATTTACTTTTTAGTTTTTTTAGGTGGACGCAATTATCTTTATTTTTATGTGGTGCTGAGGATCGAACCCAGTGCCTCATGCATGCCAGGCGAGCATGCTACCATTTGAGCCACATCCCCAACTCCACATGTGGAAGAATTTAATTTAAAAAAATTTATGTCTGTCTGATATTTTCAGAGTGAAAATTTTATAACATAAATCAAGAATTTAAATTCCGGTTTTATGCTAAAATACTTTTAGTGTTAAATACTTTTTGAAAGTACTTAACCAGAAACTTAAATATAATGCTAAATATTTCCATGGTATTATATGACTTTATTTCTCAATTATGTTTCACCAAGATTTTGCTAGCTTTTGTTTCTCCTGCAATATGCCTTAATCACTGTATTTAACATAGATAAGTGTTTAAAAAATATACTTTTAATTACCTGAAAAATGCTCTTCTTGACTACTATTGGTTCTGGACCATCATAGGTGTAAATGGAATACTGCAAAACAATAAAAGACAATTTCAGAGGTAAACCATCATAATTTAGGAATTCTGAGCCAAGCATGACCAATCTACTTAGTATGCAAAAGAGACTTATTCATTAAATGCCTCCAAAATAGGGCTAAGGAATGTATTTTGGCTTTATTATTTTTGCTTTATCTCTCAGACAGTCATCTTTATTAAAAAGATAACTTTTAAAAATAAGCTAATCGTATTTAATAATGTTTGTGGATTATTTGGGTATTCTGGGTAACTATTAAAACTAATAAACAACTGAAAACATAAATGCCCCTTAAGCCTAATTTTTTAAGGTTTTTTTTTTTGTTGTTGTTGTTGTTGCTTTTATTTTTAGCATGTACAACTAAACTTATTGTCAAATACCCTTTGATTCTTGATTCTCATTTTTGGTTTTTTAAATCTGTATTATTTAAAGTATATTTCTGGTACATCTTTTAAAAAGAATAATTATAAAACACTTTATATTAAAGCATAATTGGATGGTTATATGTATTTAAAAATATAATGATAATATTAAAATGTAAGTGACATTAGAAACAGGGCCTAATCCCACTATATATCATAATTGTAAGAGGAACAAGTTAGAACTACACAAACTACAGGTTCAAGGAAGCATTACATCCCCCAAAAGCACCTGTTTGTAGATACCACTTGGATATAAACATCATTATTTTAGCATTTACCAATTTTAATTAGTAGATGTCCTTTTAAAACTTGTTTTTAGAAAAATTATACAATCATGAATTTACCTTTCTGAATTGTCATTTAAGTTTATGGCTGTTTCATTGCATGAGATTAAATAGTATTGTTCCTTTTATAAATTAGGTTGGACTTTCTTTGGTCTCTTTTCTGCTTTGCTGGTCAGGCTCTTTACAGTTTTCTGCCTCATTTCCAGGTAACCTAGGATTCAGTTGACAGCCTAGCACAGCAGGCTGCCTTTTCTCCAACATGGGGTGTTTGCAAGTGCAAGTTTGGTCTAAGTAGGTCAGATTTGCGTGGTGCATGCTCTTTAGATCAAACCAAGGTGGTGATTCTAAGGAGAAAGTTCTCAGATGTAAGATCTGTATGATGGTTTGAGGTGAAATGATCCATGAAGATGGTTTCTGTGCCACATTTCAAAATTCAGATCAATTAAAAACACTGTAAGGAACAATGAGCATTTGCTACACAGCACATTGACTGGCTCACCCCATCTCTTCCTGACACATCTCAGAGCTGCCCTGCCTTCCCTGATTTTATCTGCTTCACTCGTGGGGCACATTGAGATGAAGACTTTGGGACTGAAAATAAAGGCAGAAATTTATCTAATAGCCAAAACCTAAGGCACATCTTAGGGAGGCTGTTCTTTCATCCTCACAGTCTGAAAGAGAAGCTGCCCTCTATGGATTCCAAATAGGACGTTCTGACAATAGATGCAGAAAGTGTCAGGGCTAGCAGCAGACCTTGCTCGCAGAAAGAAGTACAAGGGCCCCCTGGGGAAGAAGACAACTGTGACCACACATGAGAGGGAAATGAAATGAAACTCTGAGGGGGGGGGCGGGGGTTATGGGAGTATAAAGAAGGATGGACCCAGCTCTGAAAGCACTCAGAGAAAAGAAAGCAAAGGCTCTGGACCCTGGGAATAGAACCGGGACATCATAGCTGAGAAATGAACCAGTTTACAATATGGAACCATGTGAGACTATGCCTAGGCTGCACCTTTGCTTGGCTCAGGAGCACAGCCAATGTGGGGATGCTGTGGGCTTTGGGGGGGCTTCTTGAGCAAGGTGAGCACATTCACCCTAATCATGCACCCCAGTATCATCTGCCTTCCTGTTCCTGTCACAGAGGCACATAAATTCCAGATACTCTCTGATGACTAATAAAGTTGCTTTGAATAGCCCCCCAGAGACCAGAAGGAATTCATAAGAAATTTTCAAAGAAGCCCACTTTCAGAGTTAATCACAGCCTAACATACATTTCTTGTGGAGATCTTCCTGTAACAAATGAATATCCTTCTGCATTTTCTTAGTTATGTATGTGAAAATGATTTTCTGCACACCTATATTGCTAATAAATTGAATCTCTTCTTCAGATCCTTAAATGAAACTTTTAAAATATAATTTATTTAGAAATAAAAGTATGATGCAAATCAACACTCTTGAGATTAAAATGGAAAGATTATTTTTACTTACAGGGTTCAGAATCATGGAAATCAAACATCCAATATAGATTGTAGGAATAATATCTCATTTTCTATTGCATATTATTCACTTGTCTCTCATTCCCAATTTATTCTTTTGAACTGGAAAATTACAAACTCTTTGTCCATCCACCAATCTGAATTTCCACACCAGAAAAACATTCCATCTCACCCCAAGGTTGTTGTTAGTTGTTTTCAATAGTTAAGGGTGTTTTGCCACTGCAGCTGTGTTTTTGCTTACCATCAAGAAATGTCACTGTTGCTAAAATATTCTAGGTTCCAACCACCTGCCTTACCTCAACAGTTTTCTCTCCTAGCTTTATCAAGTCATGGAACAGAATTTTTTCTATAGTAGATAATACTATTTTCTGGAAACTGGCCTTTGAAACACCTTAAAATATTATTACTTATTCTGTATTTGTTAAAATGTTCATAGTTCACAGCCTCTCTGTTTTAGACATCTATATTCCCTACAACCAAATTTCTTCATTAGACTGCAGAATCTCTAAATATCTATAGATGCATGATAACTATATTAGTCAGCTTCCTGACACTATAGGAAAATGCATGAAATAATCGGTTTATAAGTAGAAAATGCTTATTGTGGTACAAGCTTTTGGAGGCTCCAGTTCATGATTGGTTAGCTCCATTGCTTTTGGGCCTGTGTCAAGGCAGCATATCATGGCAAAAGCATATAACTGAGCAAAAGCACTAACCTCATCAACCAAAAAGCAAAGAGGAAAGGACTGGGGTCCCACAGTCCCCTTTGAGGACATCCTTCCAGTTGCCTAAGACATCCTACAGACCCCACCTATCAAAAGTTCCACAGCCTCCCAATAGCACCACCCTGGAGACTAAGCCTATAAAACGCAGACATTTGGGAGATATTCATTACCCAATAGCTAAAGTCTGTATAAGAATGATCCCAACATAGTTTTGACTTTATGAACAAAATGAGCTCAAGAAAGCTCCAGAGTGGTACCTGAACCTAGCAAGTTTACACGTGAATGTGACACTCTTAGTTCAGTCTTCTTGGTTGTAACTCCGTATTGCTACACTTCAGTCCTAGAGCCACTTCTGCACTCTATAAAATGTCTTCTGCTTTCTTTATAATATTCCTTTTCAGAACTGTGACTTAATGCCTTAGTATTCATCAATTGGATGTTCTTTAAAAGATACACATGAAACACTGCTGTGCTGCTGTTTTGGAAACTGCCATTAGGATTTTTAGGGAAGATAATTGCAAATGTCAAACTGGAAAGTAGTTGAGAAATGAAACACAGGAGTCATCTGAAATTTAAAATATCATTTTTTTGAGGCTAATAAAGTAGAATTAGAGATCATGTCATGGTTCAGCAGCCACAGTCAAGCTTTCTAATATTTGGGGTGTCCTATGTTTAGCTGGGGCAACCCCCCACTGCAGAAGAACAGGAGTAAATTTTATCGTGGAGTAAGTACCCTTACCCCAAAACCCAGACCCATAGCTACTTGTCTTTTTAGGGACAATGAGAGAAAGATTCCCCAGGCCTAACTTTAGGGCCTGCATCCTTAGCACATAAAGGTGGTCTGTCCTGTAGACAAGACAGGCTGATGAGAGAGAAATGGCAAGTGTTTCATTCTTCATGCCTTTTCCTAAATGTACCAATGGCATGAGTCACTCAGCCTCCTCTGTGGACAAGGGAGTCAGGGAACAGAGAGAGTCCAAAAGTTTCCCCTTGAGATATGAGGAAAAGGTAGTTCATATTTCATCATTGTATGCCTCTTTCCTATGTATCACAATGACAAAACTAGTTCCTAACTAAATACCATAGCTCAAATGTTACTCTGTCCCCAGCACTTGGAAGTATTCAGTAGTTTCTTAAATTCCCCCTGGACGTTAGAAGCCATCCTTTACCCTGACAATTGTCTACTCTAAGGTGCATGCCTGTCCTTCGTCTAGCCTAATGTGCATCTCTGAGACCACTTGGTTCCCCATGCCTGGACCAGCTTGTAAGAATGATTCTCTGACTTGGTGTGCTATATTATAGTGTGGTTTCAAATCAATAGGTTAATAGAGGTCAAGCACCTGAATTTGTTAAAATAAATCCTGCTGAAGTTTTGTTTTTAAAGATGATTTGTGAATTATGACCACTAATTATCTACAAAACATGTTGAGCTTCTAGACCAGTGCCATCCAACAGAAACATAAGCTAAGAGTACCATTCAGTGTCATGAAGTATATTTACACTGTTGTGTAACTACTACCACTATCCAGCTCCAGAAAATTTTGATCATCCTATATTGAAATGGTGTACCCATTAAATAGTAACCTCTCATTACCCCCATCTTTTAGTCCTTGGTAACTACCATTCTACTTTCTGTCATTATATATTTGACTACTCCATGGACCTCCTGTAAGTGGAACCATGCAATGTTTAAATATTTGTCCTTTTGCGTCTGGCTAATTTCACTTTAGCATCATGTCCTCACTGTTCATCCATGTTATAACATGCATAGGAATTTCCTTCCTTCCTTTTCTTAAACTGACTAATATTCTATTGTATTTTTTGTATCACATTTTGTTTTTCCATTTATCTCTCCTTAACTTGAATTGTTTCCTTCCTTTTAACTATTGTGATTAACGTCTAATGTGAACATGAGTGTACAAGTGTTCTTTAGGATATATGAACAGCAGTGGAATTGCTGGAACAAATGATAATTCTATGTTTAATAATTTGAGAAAATATCATAGTGTTTTCCATAGTGGCTGCAGCATTTTACATTTCCACCAAAAATGCCTAAGAGTTCTCATTTTTCCACATCATTACCAATACTTTTTGTTTTATGGTGGTTTATTTTGTGTTTTTGTTTGTTTCTGAGACAGGGTTCTTACTGTTTGAAGTAGTATCTCATGGTGGTTTTAATTTCCATTTCTATAATGATTAGTGATGGTGAGCATCATTTCATTTGCTTCTTGGCTATTGAATACTGCCCTTGTCCAATTTTGAATTGGGTTATTTGCTATTGTTGTTTTAGGAGTTGTTTATGTATTTCTGGATGTCAATTCTTTATCAAATAGGTGATTTGCAAATCCCATTCTGTGGATTCTTTTTACTCTGTTAACAGCATATAAAAGTTTTCAGTCTTTTAGAAAAGTCTTATAGAAAAAGTCAAGGCAAACAGTAATCCAGAGAGTGGGGTGACTGTATTATTTTCAGACAAAACAGACTTTATATTAGACAAGGTTATAAGAGACAAGGACATTACATATTAATAAAAGGTTCTACAGAGTAATAAAATATAACAATTATAAACATGTATGTATTTAATATACATAAAAATGTGAAGCAAAAATTGTCAGAATTTAAGGAAGAAACAGTTTTAAAGTAATAGGTGGAGTTCTCTGAGCCTTAGTGCCATCTCTTGGAAACCTCTGTGTCACAAGAGTGAAGTGGAGGAAGAAGCAAACGTGTAGGCTGAAGTGCAAAAGAAGAAAGATGAGGCAGAGGTCCAGGTAAACTAGCAAGTACACTGATAGAGTTTGATTTTTCTGTTTTTTCTTTTTTTCTCTTTTTAAAAAATTCATTCTTTCTAGATGTGACAGTACTGTTATATGACAGTAAAGTGGTTTTTGACATACATACATGGAGTATAACTTATTCTAATTAGGATTCCATTCTTGTGACTGTATATGAGGTGGAGTTTCACTGGTCCTGTATTCATATATGAACATAGGAAACTTATGTCCAATTCATTCTGCTGTCTTTCCTATTTTCATCCCCTTTCCCTTCCCTTCATTCTGTTTTTTTCTTTTGTTGCATATGCCTTTGGTGTCAGACGTATGAAATCACTGCTAAGTCCAATGTCATGAAGCTGTCTGTGTTTTCTGGTAAGAGTTTTATAGTTTTAGTTTTTACGTTTCAACCTTTGATCCATTTCATGTTAATTTATGTATATGGTATTAGCTAAGGGTCTTATTCCATGTTTTTACATGTGCCAGCACCATTTGTTGGCAAAACGGTCCTTACCTCCACTGAATGATCTTGTCACCATTTTTGAAAGTTGCTTCAACATATTAACAAAAATATATTTCTAGGCTCTCTGTTTTATTATAATGAACTGTCTTTATAGTCAGTACTATGTTGTTTTTGTTTCTGTCACTTTGTAATAAATTTAAAATCAGGAAATAATGAGAATCCCAACTTCTTTTCATGACTGTTTTGGCTATTCAGGGTCCCTTGAGATTCCATATGAATTTTAGGATGGATTTTTCTATTTCTTAAAAAAAAAATTTTTGGATTTCAGTGGTATTGCATTGAACCTGTATATTATTTTTGGTAATATTGACATATTTACAGTATTAAGTCTTCTAATCCATGAACATGGGATGTATTTCCATTTATTTATGTCTTTAATTTTTTGTGTTTGTAATTTTTAGCTTTTATTTCATTTTTCTTGCCTAATTGCTGTGGCTAGAACTTCTAATACAGTGCTGAATAGAAGTCTTGAAAGTAGGTGTGCTTTTTTTTCCTTTCTTTTTCTTTTTCTTTTTTTTTCCTGAGCCAAAAGGAAAAGCTTTCAGTCTTTCATTTTTAAGTATAATATTAGCTGTGGGCTTTTCATATATGGCCTTTTTTATGTTGAGGTTCTTTCTATTCATTCCCAGTTTGTTGAATGTTGTTAATCTTAAAAAGGTATTGAATTTGGTCAGGTGCTTTTCTGCATCAAATGATATGATCATGTAATTCTTGTTCTTCATTTGGTCAATTTTTACATATTGAACTATCATTACATATTGAGTTTATTCCAAGAATAAACTAGTCTTTTTAATATGCTGCTAAACTCAGCTTACTAGTATTTTCTTGTGCATTTTTACATCAGTGTTCATAAGGGATATTAGTATTTTCTTTTTCTAGCTTTGATATTAGGACAACATGGGCATCATAAAATGAGTTAGAAATTATTCTCTCTCTTTTGATTTTTCAAGAGAGTTTGGGAAGGGTTGGTACTAGTTTTTCTCTAAATATTTGGGAGGATTCACCAGTAAAACCATCAGATCCAAGTTTTTCTTTATTGGGAGGTTTTTATTACTGAATTAATCTCTTTCCTAGTTATAGCTCAAGTGAGGTTTTCTATTTTTCTTGATTTGGTCTTGTAAATTTTGTGTCTCTTTGAATTTGTTCATTTTATCTATTTAGCATATCAATACCTTTTTAAGATAACACTCAACAAGCTGGGAATGAATAGAAAGAACCTCAACATAATAAAGGCCATATATGAAAAGCCCACATCTAATATTATACTTAATAATGAAAGACTGAAAGCCTTTCCTTTTGGATCTGGGGGGAAAAAAAGAAAGAAAAAAAAGTACACCTACTTTCAAGACTTCTATTCAACACTATATTTGAAGTTCTAGCCACAGCAATTAGGCCATAAAAATGAAATGAAAAACATGAATTTAAAGTTAAACCTCTAAAGACCTTTTTCAAGTCATTGGTATGCCAAGTTCTAAAACCTGAAGGATATCAGTTCCTTGCTGTCTCCAAACTCTCCTAGTCAGTTGTTGGAAGCAGCTGACAAAAACTGATCATAGAATCACCTTTTTCAAATTCCCACCTCCAAGCTTTTACACAGCCCATAACTTGGGCTCCTTTCCCCAACAGCCTTTTCTTCAGGCCCTACCAGTTCTTCCTGACATTCCTGATACTGCTGGGAAGTCATACCAATTACTAATTGGTGTTATTCTGGGTGATGGCTAGCATAAAATGCTCCAGGTTATCATTTCATAGAACCATACTTTGAGAAAAGTTGTCAAGGATCATCTAGTCCAATCCCCATTAAATAAAGGAGAAATCAAGTCCAAGGAGGGAAGGTGAGTCCCTGAAGACAAGGGCTGGTGTTTTCTTCAGCCCCTGCAGGTCATGCCTGGCACAGAAAGGGAATAATTCCATTACTTTGTCATCTAAAGAGCACCTTCACATAGTCTCTCCATGTCGAAGCTGCAGCACAACCCTGTTGAGGTGAGCAAGATAGGTAGCCTTCATTTTGGAGGTGCACTATCTGAAGATCAGCCATACTAAGGCCTAACAAGAGCCAGGATCAAAATACAAATAACCAGATACAGGCCCTCATCCCTCATGTATATGGTAAATAAGGGACAATTTGATCAATTCATGCAACTGCCCAGAGCTGCGTACATTTGGCACTATTTGGCAAAAGAGCAAATACCCCTGAACCTGTTCAGAAGGTAAGTGCCAAGCCTAGAGGCTGTGGACTGATTACAGCCACCGATTCTGTCATGTCCAGCATTACTAGTGCCTCAAGAAAAGGCAGGCCATGGGACCGCTACTCAAGCTTAGTGGGGCAGAGGGCACAAACCCATGCTCCTTCAAATCACATCAGCCTTGTGTAAGCACATGCTTCAGAGTGTGCAGGGGAGGTGGTAACCCCCTGCATGCTTCTTTGGAGCTGAGTGCAACTACTATCCTCATTCCTCGCTGGCCTGGGCTCTACAAAGTGGTCCAGTGGTGATGACAGCTCTCAGTGCTGCGTGGTGACAGAGCTGAGGTCAGGAGAAGTAAGGTGAGAAAGAGCGAACTCTTGCAGAAATTCCCACGGGAGAGGCTGTGGGTGGGAGTGGGATTTCAGTAAGCATGGGATCAGGCAAGTAGAGGGCCAGGAGAAGCCTGTGGAAGGGTAGAGGAGCCAGTGTCTAATGTGTAATTAACAGGTAGGAAACCAGTGTGAGGGGAAGGGGCAGTCCACTGAGGGCAGCACCTTCAGTTGAACTTGAGAGTTACTGAGAGTAATGATAATACATAACATACATCAGGATCAAATTTGGCACAGCTAAGCTAAGTGTTTTTCATAAATCGTTAAAACATTTTAGAAGCACAACAATAATATAGTACTTGGAACATACACAGTTGTCTCCCACTGCCATAAAATCCCATAGACAGTGTGGCTTAAACAATACATTTATTTTCTCATAGCTCTGGAGCCTGGGATGTTCAAGGTCAGTGTGCCAGGTGGTTCCCGGTGAGGGTTCTTCCTAGCCTGCAGATGGTCACCTTCTTTCTGTGTCCTTGCATGGTGAAGAATGACCTTTTCCTTCCCTCTCTCATTAATCTTATTAGACCAGAATCCCACCCTATGACTTCATTTAACCTCAGTTACCTCCTAAAAGTCTTATTTCTAAGTATGTTCACATTGGGGATTAGGAGACCTCAATACGTGAAATTGGAAGGGAGACACAATTCAGTCCATAGCAATAGTTTATACTCAACAAGAAAATAATGATTAGTAATTGAAGACTAAGAAAGCAAACACACATGTACCTACCTGAGTTAATATGTACCTAAAGATACTTTCACAGATCTTACCCACTTAGTGAGCGTAACATTTGCTGTGCTGCAGTTGCCTTGGCACTGGTGAGGAATTCTAAGGAGAACTTGGTGGGGGGGGTCATGATTGTACTTCACACAGCCCACCTGAAGAAGTCTAAAAAAGTGATACCAGATGTCCCAGTATTTCTTAGTGAATCTGCCATTCTCAGATTTATCTAAACCATCCTTTAACTGCTTGACCTGTGCTTCTTTTGGAATAATGAGATTCACAATTATCACCGGCAAAAAGGTGAAATAATATTTGTCTGTATTGTTTCTTATTGTCATTCTAAAGTTTGGTGACCCAGTCTTTCTCTCTCTCTTTTTTTTTTAAGTTGTAAACGGACACAATACCTTTAATTAATCTCTTTATTGAACTCAGTACCTCACACATGCTAGGCAAGCACTCTACCACTGAGCCACAACCCCAGGCCCAGTCTTTCACCCTATGTACTTTGGTAGGAGGAAAAGTCATGAAATATAAAGCACAAGGACTTGGAGTGTGGCAGAGAGTTCAAATCCTCTGTTCAGCCACCTACAAGTCACATCACTTCTCTGAGTCTCAGTTTCTTTGTCTATAAAATAGGACTGATAAAAATATTGCCCATGCAGGTTTATTGTGAGGTTATATGAAAATAATTTGAAACCATAGAGAACTGGCCCTTGATCTTGGTATATCAAGTCATGGGACCTCTCTACCCATAGCTCTGAAGAACAGAAACCTCTACCTACAGTCCCCATATCTGATTGGCCATTTATTCATTCCTCAGAATTTTACTGAATGTCTGTGAGGTGATGAAGCCTTTAATTTTGAGTCCTGGGGATAAGGAAAAGCAAGACAAGGAAGATTCTTCTTTTATGTAACTTTATATATTCCAGTGGGAAAGAGCAGTAAATTAAATAAGTTCAGATAGTGCCAAAAGGTATGAAGAAATTAAATACAAGGTAATGTGATAAAAGAGTAACTTAAAACAAGGCAGTGTGTATGGGAGATGGGGATTGACCATGATAGGGTGACTACATAGAGGGACAGGAAGTGATCTGAATCCTAAATATTTACTTGTCATTTCCCAGGCAAGAAAAGCAGAAATTGCAAGGCCCAAACTGATTAAGTCAGGCTGGGTGCCTGACCAAACAGGCTGTAGGCTGAGCAGTGATCTATTTTAAAACAAGAGGTGATCCTAATCAGATATTTTTTCCTTTAAATTTAGAATTAAGAAACATGCAAAGGATTTTTCCTTGGTAGTGGAAGTTCATGTTAAGTGGTAGAGGGAGCTAGAAGAGCCATGTTTAGGCTAAAGTTTTAGGAAAGCAGAACAATGAGTAAGCGAAGGAAGATCATCTGGCATGAGGACTGAGGCTTCATCTGGCATCCCACTAAGCAGGGGAATAATAATCCATGGTGTTTACTTGTTGGTGAGTTTCCTGGAGCTGTCTTGAAGTCTGAGCTACCTTGCAGTTCTGCCTGCAACATGTCCTATCCTCCCAACAGCCTGGGTCCCAGTTCTTCACAAAATTAATTAATTTATCTATTTATATGTGATGCTGAGGATTGAACCCAGTGCCTCGGACATGCTAGGCAAGCGCTCTACCACTGAGCCACAACCCCAGGCCCAGTCATTCTCTTTCACTCTATGTACTGAGTTCTTAGCCTCTCAATGTGCATCATTTTCTTAAATCTCCCTTTTGTTTATGCTTAGTTACCTCCCACAACCAGGTGAACTTGGCTAAAGCAGAAGCAAAGA
Source organism: Marmota flaviventris (assembly GCF_047511675.1). Taxonomy (NCBI): domain Eukaryota; kingdom Metazoa; phylum Chordata; class Mammalia; order Rodentia; family Sciuridae; genus Marmota; species Marmota flaviventris. The sequence continues at coordinate 93,733,594 of NC_092508.1, forward strand.
GACCTGGGTTTGAATTCCTGACTTTTCTCTTGTTAGCTGTGACTTTAAACAATTATTTAATTTCTTATCTTCTTTTTTTTCTAGTGTTAGAGATTGAAAATGGGGCCTCATGCATGCTAAGCAAGCACTTTACCACTGACCTACATCTGCCAGCAATAATTCAATTTCTGCAAGCATCAGTATCCAATAGCTGTACCCTTATGGTGTTATACAGATTAAATAAGATAATTAAAGGGCCTGTCAAATATTTAACTAGTGGCAGGTACTCAAAATTTGTTAGGCTCCTTTTTTTTTTCTTTCCTTTGTGTTTTAAAGTTTTTTCAATTATGTGCCTCACTCTCAGTATTGAATTTGTCCTTTTTTTTTCCTCTTCTCTCTCTTTCTTTCTTCCCTCCTCTTCTTCCTCCTCCTGTTCCTTCTCTTCTTCCTCTTCTTCTTTTTCTTCTTCTCCTCTCCCTCTCCCTCCTCATTTTTTTTGCATCATCCTTCTTGTAGAAATCACTCCATCTGAGTAGTCATTTTAACTGCCCCTCAAATGTAACTAGGTAAACATCTTGGAAACTGGCCTTTCCTTCATAAATGGATTGTCACTGTCTAGTCTTATTGAGGCCAATGTAGCAAAGATGGGTTCTAGATTTATTAATATTAATAAAATGGGTTTTAGACTTATTTTTTATTTGAACTTATTTGGTAGATGGGCCTGCCAAATAACTTAAAGAAGTAATTTCCAAAAAGAGAGGTGTGGGAACAATGGTAGAAGAGTCAGCTCTCCAAATGGTGATAAAAGGAAGAAAGGGTATGTAAAGACTATCTCAGTAAAAATCAGTTTCTGAAGAGAAAAAAAGGTGAAATAAACACGGAGAACAATTCTTCTTAGACCTTGGCCTAAGAAGGAGAAATGCTGTGTTCTTAGTATTAGGAGGTTGCTACAGCCAGAGCTCAATGACTGTGAAGAGAGTTCTCCAGTCTGGAACCAAACAAAACCCTTCTTCCTTAGTTCCTTTTTCCTTCCTCCCTCCCTCCCTCACTTGTTTCCTTCTTCCCTCTCAGTGCATGCTAGGCAAGAAAGCTCTCATTTCTTAACTTTAGACCAATATCCCTGAAAAACATAGATGCAAAAATCCTCAATAAAATTCTGGCAAATAACATACAAAAACATATTTAAAAGTGCATCATGGGGCTGGGATTGTAGCTCAGAGGGAGAGCGCTTGTCTCTCATGCATGAGGCACTGGGTTTGATCCTCAGCCCCACATAAAAAATAAAATAAAATAAAGATATTGTGTCCACCTATAATTAAAAAAGTAAATATTTTTTTAAAAAGGATAGTGTATCATGATCAAGGTGGGTTCATCCCAGGGATGCAAGGTTGGTCCAATATATGGAAATCAATAAACATAATTCATCACATCAATAGACTTAAAGACAAGAATCATATGATCATCTCAATAGATACAGAAAAAAAAAAAAACATTTGACAAAATACAGCACCCCTTCATGTTTAAAACTCTAGAAAAACTAGGGATAATAGGAACATACCTCAACATTGTAAAAGCTATATATGCTAAACCCAAGTCCAACATCATTCTAAATGGAGAAAAATTGAAAACATTCCCTCTAAGAACTGGAACAAGACAAGGATGCCCTCTTTCACCACTTTTATTCAACACTGTCCTAGAAACTAGCTGAGCAATTATACAGAAGAAAGAAATTAAAACGATACAAACAGGAGAAGAAGAACTCAAACTATCAATATTTGCTGATGACATGATTTTATATGTAGATGATCCAAAAAATTCTACCAGAAAACTTCTAGAACTAATAAATGAATTCAGCAATGTAACAGGAAAGAAAATTACCAACCATGAATCAAATGTGTTCCTATACATCGTGATGAATCCACTGAAAGAGAAATTAGAAAAACTACTCCATTCACAATAGCTTAAAAAAAAATGGGGAATCAACCTAACAAAAGAGGTGAAAGACCACTATAATGAAAACTACAGAACACAAAACAAAGAAATTGAAGACCTTAGAAGATGGAAAGCTCTCCCATGTTCTTGGGTAGGCAGCATTAACATTGTCAAAAGGCCATACTACCAAAACTGTCATATAGATTTAATGCAATTCTTATTAAAATCCCAATTACATTCTTCATAGAACGAGAAAAAGCAATCATAAGATTAACTTGGAAAAATAAGAGAAAATAGCCAAAAATAGCCAAAGCAATCCTTAGCAAGAAAAGTGAGGCAGGAGGCATCACAATACCAGATCATAAATTATACTACAGAGCGATAGTAACAAAACCAGCATAGTATTAGCACCAAAACAGATACTTAAACCAATGGTACAGAATAGAAGAGACAGAGACAACCCCATATAAATACACTTATCTCATACTAGACAAAGACCAAAAACATACATAGAGAAAAGATTGACTCTTTAACAAATGGTGCTGGGAAAACTGGAAATCCGTATGTAGCAAAATAAAGTTAAACCCCTATCTCTCTTCCTGCACAAAAATTAACTCAAAATACATGGAGGACTTAGGCACTAGAACAGAAACACTGTGCCTAGTAGATTAAAAAAAAATAGGCCCAAATCTCCATTATGTCGGGTTAGGAACTCACTTCCTTAACAAGACTTTACAAGGAGTAAAATTAAGAATCAATAAATGGGATGGAATCAAACTAAAAAGGTTTTTATCAGCAAAGGAAACAATCAATAATGTGAAGAGGGAGCCTACAGAATGGGAAAAAAAAATCTTTGCCATCTGCACCTCAGATAGAGCATTAATCTCCAGGATATATAAAGAACTCAAAAAACTTAACACCAAAAAAACAAATAATCCAATTAATAATGGGCTAAGGAACTGAACAGACACTTCATGGAAGAAGAAATACAATTGATCAACAAATATATAAAAATATGTTCAACATCTCTAGTAATTAGAGAAATGCAAATCAAAACTAAGATTTCATCTCACGTCAGTCAGGATGGCAGTTATAAAGAACACAAACAACAATAATCGTTGGTGAGGATGAGTTACATTGCTGGTGGGACTGAAAATTGGTGCAACCCCTATGGAATGCAATATGGAGATTCCTCAGAAAACTTGGAATGGAACCAACATTTAACCCAGTCATCCCACTCCTAGGTTTATACCTAAAGGACTTAAAATCAGCATACTACTGCCATGTATAAATAATTAGAACAAATTTTAAAAATTTTAAAGGAAGTTCTTATTTCTTTTTCCCCCCACATTTTTTATTGGTGCATTATAGTTGTACATAATGGTGGGATTTGTTGTTACTTATCAGTCCACGCACACAATATAACAATATCCCTCCCTACTACTTTCTCCCCTCTCTCTCCACCTCCCATTCCCTGGTCCCTTTCCTCTATTCTACTGATCTCCCTTTGGAAAGGTCTCATTTCTTTTTTTTAATATTTATTTTTTAGTTATAGGTGGACACAATATCTCTATTTTATAGTGCTGAGGATCGAACCCAGTGCCTTATGCATGCTAGGCGAACGCTCCACCTCTGAGCCACAACCCCATCCCCTGGAAAGGCCTTATTTCTTGAGGCCAGAAAAATTATTAGGGGGGCAGCTCTGTACTGGAAATGGAGAGTAGGATGAAGTAAGAAGCACATGAAAACTATCTGTAAAATAGCACTATGTATATTCACTGGTGCCTGTTTAACAAGCTGTGCTTCTAATTCTCTGCCCGTGTGCCATGGTTTTATAGGCCTTCATGACAGGAAGCAGTTTGGGCATCATGCAACTGCTGCATTGCAGAGACTTGAGGGAAAGAATGCTGCCAAAGTGATCACAGGCAACAGCCTGAATCCCAGAGGTACCATCTTCAGGAGGAAAGCTCCCAGGCTTTCATATGGGCATTAGGAAGATATCCAAGCAGCAGTGAAATACCAAGGGAGATTCAGTTTGGGAATTTCCTGGGTGTGTTCTGCTATTTCTGAGAAATGTCATTAGATATATTGCATGATTCTAGTGCAGCATCATGTGAATATACAAATGATAGACCATAGTCTCTGCTTACAAAAAATAAAATGTATAACACAAGGAGAAATTCTGTGACAAGCAGATAAGCATAGAGATAGTTGTTAGGTTCCTCTGCAGATTCCAAGCCATTTCTTGGCTTATGAGAAAGCCACCATTCTTCTTCCTATTTTCTTCTAGGACCATGGCTTATAAAGCCCAGGAAGTTGGTGGCATCTATTTCCCTTTTTACCCTATTACTTCCAAAAAGACTTCATAGTAAAGCCATACCAGATGTGGAGGGCTGGCAAGATTGGGATATTTGAGAGTCCAGCTGGCATGGTAAATGTGACTAATGAGGGACTATGATTAAGACAACTTGCAGGCAGCCCTACTTGCTTTTGCTGCTTGCCTATGCAGATTTTCATGGTTTGAAGTTGAGCATGTAGTGCCTCAGTTTAACTTTCTAAGTAATAGTCACTTCCTCTATTAAATAATTAAACACAGATCCAGGGTCTGGGAGGGGGAAAAAAAAAAAAAACTAAGGTAAAGGCAACCAAGAATTTAAATGGTTGTGGAAACCATTGCTGAACTTTCAGATAACATTGAAAATTTCCAGATTTCTCTAGGCACACAACTGCTTTGATGTTGAGGAACACGGAAATGACTTTGGCTTTTTCACAGATCAAACATATTTAGTCTCCAGGAACTAGGTTACCAAGTGCCAGAGGGATCCAATCAAGGGCTGCTAATGTTGAACATTATAGAGCTGCAGTGAGTGGTTCCCAGCTTCTCTCCTGCACTTTATGTGATACTTTTATATCTCGTACTATGTGATAGTATAATGTCTATTACAAAAAAACACATGAAGGTCCCCTAACTAGGCCCACACCTCCTGGAACATAAGGACCTGTGGTCCTCATTACTCTGTCCTTGTCATCTAGCAGAGCATGGCAAGGTTGGCCTCTAGGAGGCTTGCTTTTTCACTTTTTCTTTGTTTTTCCCAAATGAGGTCTCCCTAAGTTGCCTAGGCTCTGGAACTCCTGGACTCAAGTGATCCTCCCACCTCAGTCTCTCAAGTAGTATGGGTGGGTACCACACCCGGGCTTCCATAACAGGCTCTTAACATGTTGAATCAATTAAAAGACAGTGATTCATCCCTTTTATCTCACTCACTGAAGAAATGCATCTCCTTTACTTGAGATGACACACAGGTCTCCTGAGATAGGAGGATTGTCAACTCTATTTTGCCTTCAAATACAGTGAGTGGGAGGGAATAAGTGCTACCAATGAACAGAATGGATCACAACAATAGTGTGTGTGGTTTTTTGGGGCGATAGTATTCTTTTGGTTTGGGCTTTTTTTCTTTTTCTTTTTTTTTTTTTTTTTTTGTGGGGATTGAACATAAGGATGCTTCACAACTGAGCTACATCCTCAGCCTGTTTATTAGTTTTTTAAAAAATTTTGAGACAGGGTCTTGCTAAGTTGCTAAGGCTGGCCTTGAAACCGCTGGCCTTGTACCACTGTGCCCAGCTGGCATTCTTATTTTCCAATAAAACCCAGTGCCATGTGACTTCTTCCCCTACCAACCGACTGAAGTATTTTGGGGAGTGAGTAGTGTCTTTCTAATTAATAGATTTGGCTATTTCAGGTCATTACTTAACCACTCATAATGTTTGATATTGTTGAGCATATCCTCCTTTTTTGTTTACAGTAATTTTTTAAAAAAAAATTTTTTTTTTTTTTTAAATACTTATTTATTTATTTTAGTTTTCGGCGGACACAACATCTTTGTTTGTATGTGGTGTTGAGGATTGAACCCGGGCCGCACGCATGCTAGGCAAGCGCGCTACTGGTTGAGCCACATCCCCAACCCCAAAAAAAATTTAAATCAAATAATAATTCATGTCATTAAAGAAGTCAGATTTATCAAACAATTCCTTGGGTAGGCACTTTCAGTTCATTGAATGGTTTGTTTTTCTATATATATATATTTTTTATTGGTGCACATTGAATGGTTTCTTAAGAAACAGACTTGCATAGCTTATATCTAAGCTATGAGCTTTTGCTACCTTATCTTGATTTATGGTGTTTTGTTGCTGGTGCCTTCCTATTATGATAGGTAAGACAACTCTCTTTTTTCCCTCCCTGGCCCCATCCTTCCAATATAGTTACAGGTTTATAGTCTTTGCTAAGTTAAGTAGTGTTTTAATCAGCTTTTCCTCTGCTGTGACTGAAAGACCCAACTAGAACAACTGTAGAAGAGGAAAAGTTTATTTATGTAGAGGAAAAACAATTGTAGAAGAGGCTCATGGTTTCAGAGGTCTTAGTCCACAGAAGGCAGGATTCATTCCTTGAGGTTTGAGGTGAGGCTGTACATCATGGAAGAAGAGTATGGTGGAGGGAAGTGACTCCAGACCTGCTACCAGGAAGCAGAGGGAGAGATTCCCTTCACCACTAGACAAAAATATATATCCCAAAGTCACATCCCCAATCATCCACCTCTTCTAGCCACACCATACCCACCTTCAGTTACATACTCAGTTAATCCCTATCAGGGGATTAATTCACTGATTGGGTTAAGACTCTCATAACCCAATCATTTCTCCTCTAAACCTTGCATTGTCTCACACATAAGCTTTGGGGGGACACCTTGTATCTAAACCATAACAAGTAGTATGTTCTAATGGTGTGTGTTTTTTTTTCTGCAAACAATATATTTTGTTTTTCTAAAGTTAATAATTGCCTTTTAAAATTGTGTTTCGTTTTTAATATACTTATGCCAGTCTCTCCCACACCATTTAGTGGCTTCTCAGAAAATGACTCTTAGTCTGCTTAGGCTGCCATGACAAAATGCCATAGACTGGATGACTTAACAACAGAGGTTTATTTTTCACAGTTCTGGAGTTTGGAAAGTCAAAGATCAAGGTTCTGGCAGGGTTCGGGTTCCAAGGAGGGCTATCGTTTTGACTTGTGGATGTTTGCTTTCTCCCTATGTCCTCATGGAGAGGTGAGAGAAGGAGATCTGTGGTGTCTCTTTCTTTTTACAAAGATGCCAGTTTTGTGGGGTCAGGGCACCACTCCTATAACTTCATTTAAATTTAATCACCCCCTGAAGACTCAGACTGCAATACAGTCACATGAGGCTGGGTTTCAGATATGAATTTGGGGGAACATAGTTCAGGCACAGCGATCACAGCTCCAGTTTTACCCTGGAGACCTCCTTCTAGAGGCTTCTGTCCTTTCCTCTAATCTGAGTTAGTAGCTCCTGAGATCCACTTCACAGCTTTTCTGGGGAAATCCTAGATTTCCCATCCTCTTTTTAAAAAATCAACTTTGAGTATAATTGACATACAATAAAATGTAACACTTTTTTGGGGGGTGTGGCACTGGTACTGGTATTAACCTCAGCACTCTACCACTGAACTACACCCTAACCCCCAAAATGCTTGTAATATACCACTTTTAAGTCCACAGGTTCTGTGAGTTTTGACAGATGTAAACATTCATACAGCCATTACCACAATCAAGATGCAACACATTTCCATCACCCCCCCCCCAAGTTTCTTTGCTGTTGGTCCTTGCTGCTCCTCCACTCCAAACACCTAGCACATACTGCACCCTCCCTCCAGCCCCCGAGAGTTATTAATCCACTTTCTGTCTCTATAGATTAGTTTTCTTTCTAGAACTTCATAAAAAGGGAATCATACAGTCTATATTCTTTTGTGTGTACTTGTAGGACTACCCTTTTGCTCAGCCAGCATGATATTTTGGGAATTCATCCATGTTGTTACATATGCTTTTCTTATTATTTATTTGTGTGTGTGTCGGATTCTGTGTTTCCTAGATTCCATATATTCCTGGTTGACTTCCTTATTTTGGTAGAGCACATTCCTGAGAAGGGTTACATAAAAGGTAAGTATTCGAGGGTTTGCTAGTCTGAAAATATATTTATTCTGCCTTCTCATTTGATTGATTGATTTTTATTTTTATTTATTTATTTATTTTGTGATGGTGCTGGGGATTGAACCCAGGCCTCACACATGCTAGACAAGTGCTTTACCACTAAGCCACAATCCCAGCCCTTCATTTGATTGATATTGATAGTTTGGTTGGGTATATAATTCTAGCTTGAAAATAATTTCCATGATTGCTATTGAGAAATCCAGTGACAGTCAACATCTCAGTCCTTTGTGACCTGATCCTATTCTTCTCTAAGTTTTCTGGATCTTTTCTTTATCCTCTGTGTTCTAAAATCTCATTTTGATGGACCTGATCTATGTGTGCTTGAGTTCCGGTCCTGAGAACTTGATAGTCTCTTTAAACCGGGGGTTGCTACCTTTCAGTTCTAAAAAATGTTCTTATATTTGACAATATTCTTCTTGCGTTTTTCTCTCATATTTGACAACATTCTTCTTGCTTTGTGCCCCCATTCATTGTGTTTTAGATCTCCTGGTTAATCCTATAGTTATAGTTCTTATAATTGCCCTTTTCTTAGGGAACCCTAATTTTTGTTTGTTTGGTTGGTTGGTTGGTTGTTGTTTTTTTAATTTTATTTTTAGTTGTTGATGGACCTTTATGTTATTTATTTATTTATATGTGGTGCTGAGAATCAAACCCAGTGTCTCACACATACTAGGCAAATGCTCTACCACTGAGACACCACCCCAGCCCTGATTTGTTTTTGTTTGGATTTGTTTTTGCTTTAAATTCTATTCTCTGGATATTTTTTCCCTTCCTTTTTGTATTTTATTGTCCAATGTTACTATTCAGGTTGTATCTGCTAACGTATCTTTGTTTTTTAAGAACTTGTCCTTATTCTCTGATCTTAAAATAGTGTCCTATTTATGTTTCATGGAAACATCTTTCTGTTATATTGGCATTTTGAAGCTTTCCCCGCCTGCTTTGTCTCTTTTGGTGTGTTTTCTGTTTTTCCCTCAGTCTCAGTGATAACTTTCCTGTGTGTTTTCTTTTTTTTTCCCTCAGTCTCAGTGATAACTTTCCTGTGTGTTTTCTTTTTTTTTCCCTCAGTCTCAGTGATAACTTTCCTGGTATGGGTGAACTTTGGTGGTCTCCTGTTGGTGTTTAATGACTGGAACTATCAGGCTGATCAAAGTGTCTACGCCACAGTCTAGCCTGCGGCAGTCTCCTGATATGGGTAAATCTGTAGGTTTTCCCCTGAAGCCACTTGGTTTCTGTGGGGAAAGCCCCTCGAAACTCTTGCCTTGGAATTCAGGCCTGACAGGGTATCTGAGAGTGCTCAGGAACTGGCCAGAGAAGCTGGTTCCCCTCTATCTGCTCTAGTCTGGCCTTCCTCCTCCCTCACTGTGTATGTTATTCCTGTGTCTGCAGGTATTATCAAGGGGTTCTGCACCTCTGTGTGCCCAGCCACAAGCCCAGCACTCCTACAACCAGGCATTTAGAATGAATGAATTTACTTGTCTTGGCATAAATTTCATAACTGTTTTATATAGTATGGTACTTCATGAAATAATAATGCTCAAAGCTAGATGTTCTGTGACTATTGTATTAAGTTTATTTTATGACTGAGATAAACATTTCATTATACAGCTTTTTTTTAATTGGTATGGGAAATTAAACCCAGGAGCAGTTTACTGTTACACTCCCTACCCTTTTATAAATTTTTGAGACAGGATCTTGTTAAGTTGCTGAGGTTGGCCTCAAACTTGCCATCCTCCTTCCTTAGCCTCCCAAATCACTGGTGCTACAGGCATGCACTTTATAGTCTTTTAATAGGCTCAAAACCTATATTAAAAAAAAAATCCTTTTGCCATGCTGGGGACTGAACCAGCAGTCTCACACACACTAGGCTAGTTCTCTACTACTGAAGATACATTTCCAGTCCCCTCCACCTACAATTTTTATTGTCTTGTTATAGGATATAGCACTGTGGGGCCTCTGTTGTCCTTTAGTCTTTGTGTTAAGAGAGCATCCAGGATTGATTTTGGAAGATAAATTTAACCATTCCCTCAGGAACTTCCTCAGTTCACTTTCAAGAGGAGGGAAGAGGCTCTGTAACCAGGTCACTGATGCCTGTCCCAGACCAGTGGCAGCTAAAGCCTATGGCTCCTCGTCTCACAGGCAGCACAGAATGGTTGTCCCTGGATTCTGCTGGGAAGTGCTGCCCAGAGCTCTGCCATAAGTGTCTATCCAAAGCTGAGAGAAATGGTACATTTGGCCTTTTCTAAAACTGTGTGATCCAGCCACTTATCAGAAGTATCATTCTGGCATGAGAACTTTTAAGATTTTGGTGGGGGCTGATAGATGCCATGTCTCAAAATAATGGTAATTTTATTATAATTATAATTATAATTATTATTATTACTACTACTTGATAATGGCAAAAAAAATCTAACTCCAATTGCTCACTTATTATGTACCAGGTATTCTTTTTTTTTTTAATATTTCTTTTAGTTGTCAATGGACCTTTATTTATTTATATGTGGTGCTGAGAATCGAACCCAGTGCCTCACACATGCTAGGCAAGCACTCTACCACTGAGCCACAGCCCCAGCTCCTCATGTATTCTTTTGATCCTGCTGTAGCTATTAACCTTTATGTGTATTAACTAAGTTAATGCTTGCACCAACTCTATGAGGAAGGGATCTACTATTATCATTCCTTTTTTTGCATATGTGGAAATGAACCTTGAGAGATAGCCAGAGGATCAGAGCTGACAAGCAGAGGAGCCAGGATGTAACTGAGGTAGCTTGACTATGGCATCTAATGCCTACCCTCTATTTTGCCCATTTTCCCACACTATGCTCACAGGCTGTACCCACAGCGCACCCAACCTGGAACAGGTTCAAAACCCTACTCTGGATACTTGGGGATGCCTCTGGGCTGAGCAGGTTCAGAGAGCTGACTATCTGAGCAGAAGGTCTTGGCCCTCCAGATACTTCTTGAACCACCTAGGACCCTAGGAGCAGAAGCCTGTAGGACCCACTGCAGTCTCTTCTCTAGAAAAATTGTGTAAGTTTACAAAGCTCCATAAGAAAGTCCCACAGACTAGAGGGCTTAAAAACAGGAATCTATTACCTTGCAAAATATGGAGGCTGGAAGTCTGAAATCGAGGTATCAGCAGGGTTGGTTCCTTCTGAGGGCCTGACCAAAGGATCTGTCTAGGACCCTCTCCTTGGTGTATAGATGGCCCTCTTCTCCTGTGTCTCATCATTTCTTTCCTTCTGTTCATGTCTGCATCCAGATTTCTCCCTTTTGACAAGGATGCTAGTCCTTATAAAGGACTAAGGTCCATCTTAACAGACTAAACTAATTACTTCTATAATGATCCTACTTCCAAATAAGGTCAGATTGTGAGATCCTGGGATTAGAACTGCAGCATAGAGATTTTGAGGGGATATAATTCAACACATACCAAGGATCCACAGGGGAAATTTCTGATCTTTAAATCAATAATACAGTTTCAAGAGCAATTGGTTTGCTTTAAAAAAAATTAAACACTAGGAGTCATGTGACTGATCAAAATATAGCTACACTTCAGTTTCATTGAAGCTTAGAGTCAAGTGTATCCCCCTTGGCAAGTATATGGGATTTCATACTATGTAGTATTAGGCCTTAATTCTTTGGGGCACTATTTATGTAATTTCTTACCACTGTCTAATTATGTTAATTTGCACTATTTATATATAACCTGATAAACCACTTTAAATTCTTTTTAGAATGGCCAGCTATATAATTAAAAGGAATTCTTTCCTGCTTCTTGAGCCCAATTTTTATTTCTTCCTTTCCCTCCTTTTATCGGCTAATGTACTGCTAATTCCCTGTCTTTCCTCTTCTACATAGTCTTAGAGCATCCTCTAATTTTTGAAGCCCTTATTAATATGGGGAAGTCATTAGGGAAGCTTTGCTTTTTGCCCTCCATTTCTGAAGGTCATTTTTCCTTCTGAGGGAAAAGTTCTTAACTCTCATTTGTAGGGCTCATGACCTTAAACAGAAGAAACATCGAGGAGAGACTGTTTCTTGGAACCTGCCTCCTTCGGTGATGGGAAAGACCTGTCCTGGTTTCCCTCTTCTCCCTACCAAAAAAGAGCCCCTGAAAAATTAAACCTGATACCTGAGGCCTGATGGAGGACTGCACTGGGTTCCCCAATTTGTGAAGAAGAAAAAAGAAAATGACTTGGTAGAGCAATAGAAGGTGAGACCTGGGATAGGTGTGATGGCCCACATCTGTAATCCCAGCGACTTGGGAGGCTGAGGCAGGAGTATCACAAATTCTAAGCTAGCCTCAGCAACTTAGTGATTCCCTGTCTCAAAATAAAAAATAAAAGGGGATGTGGCTGGGTGGTTAAGATTCCTGGATTCAATTCCTAGTATAAAATAAAATAAATTTAAATTAAAAAGTTGAGATCTGGGGTGGGGTGACAAAAAATGGGAGTGATCAAGGCAACAGTTTCCATGATTATTTTGGATTGATTCTAAGATTTAGGTATTCCATCTTTTCTGTCTTTGCATGGCCTTTAGCCCTTACATCAGTTTTCTTGAATGATAGTGCTCTTTGCTGTCTTTTTACAGCTATTGTCAACAGGGCTCCCTCAGTCATTACTCACCTGGGTTCCCATTCTTTACTCATCTGAGAAAAGAGCCTAATTGTTGCCATCAGCAATGTGGTTCAGGGGCTGCAAACTCAATTAAGGAATGAAAAATGAAATAAAAACAAATGATGGGCCTCCCCAGCTTGCCTCCTTTCCTTTCCAGAAGTAAGAGGGCCAGGGAAGGGATTGTGATGGAAAGTGAATCTTTGGGAGGGAGAATACAAGTTTTCTGTGCTGATCAACAAGGCCAGACCTGAAGAAGTGGAGGATCTGGCGAGGGGCTGTGGTAGCAACCTTGGAAAGTCCTGGTTTGAGTCTTCATTCAGCTGCCTCGCCTTCTAGGAGGAGCAGGCCAGAGGAGGAAGTGAGAAGTGCACCCGCAGCAGACCCGCCACATTCTGCAGCCCAAGTGTGCAGCCCAAGCATATGCTTCGGTACGTGACATCAGAGGGTCTGGTATCTTAAGAATTAGGGTGTAGCTCAGTGGTAGAGCACTTGCCTAGCATGCATGAGACCCTGGATTCAATATCCAGCTCTGAAAAAAAAAAGTATTGTTATTTGGTACACATAACTTAACTGTTTCCTTGCTACTTCCTTTAGAAGAGGGAAGGGAGGGGAGAGGGGAGGGAAAGATGGTAAAATTATTGGACTTTACTACCCCTGTGTATGGGTATGATTGCACATTCTACATCATGTACAACCAGAGAAATGAAAAGTTGTGCTCCATTTGTGGAAAAAAAAAATTGCTCCATCTGCTTTGCAACTTCCTGTTGATAAAGAGCTTCCAATCTATAGACTCTGTGGCTCCCCAGGCCCAAAGCTTGAACTCTCATTGCTATCTTTGCAGGCTGGGACAGGCCCCTGGAGAGGCCTGTTGCCCCAGAGCACCAAGGCATAGCCTTTCTGGGCCATAGACTCCCATGGTTTTGTCCCTAGAAGCTGTGATGGTGGAAGATGAGAAGTGGGGCAATCTGGAGCACCCTGTCCTTTGACTCCCTTATGGCAGTTTCTTTTCTTCCTGCTCATATTTTCATTTGTATGGAGTGCAGTGAGGTATATATGGCTCTGACACTTCTCAAATTTAAAAATACCTGGATTTGGGGCTGGGGTTGTGGCTTGGTGGTAGAGCACTTGCCTAGCATGTGTGAGGCACTGGGTTTGATTCTCAGCACTGCATATAAATAAATAAAATAAAGGTCCATTGACAACTAAAAAATATTTTTAGAAATACTTGAATTCATTCAAGCCTTCTGATTTCTATTGGAAGTAGGTTTCATTCCTCCTATTTTTCTCTTTTTCTCTCTCCTCATTCTCTAAATCTCACAATACAGAGTATCTGGCTTAGCCTCTGTCTCTCCCTTTGTGGGATTGTGTGTCCTCTGACATGCTCTCTCCTCAGCTAAGTGATCTTTGCCATGCTAAGATCAGCACTCAGGGGCAATAGCTTTTCTACGGCCACCAAGCCCTCTAAAGGAGTTGGATTAGAGGCTGAACCTGACTAATGGGAGGAGTTGCGGCTGTGGGTATCCCTTTGAACTTGTAGAGTTGTGGTGGCTTGGGTAGTACTATGGCCCCTGGTAGATGAGAGGCATGTGGGATGATGTTACCTTGCTTCAGATGTATGCATTTGCAGCCACTCCCTGTTCCCTCAGGCTCTTGGGCCATGGTAAGACTCAAAGTGCAGAGAATATTTTGGGATGTTAAAGTCCCCTCTTTGAAGTTCCCTTCTTATGACCAGATTTATTATTGTAGTTGGGTACACTCCCAACTGACCCAATTTGTGCACAAAGTACAGAAGAGGAACTTGGGCAGGGAAGCCTGCTTGGCTCCCTCAGCTCCTGGCAGGTACGTAGAGGCAAGATGTCAGCCTAAGTGCCATCTTGTTCCTGTCCCCATGCCTTTGTCTTTCTGATCCAGGCACAGAAAGACAGTGGTTCTGAGGTAGGATGAATAATGGGAGCACAATCCCTTCCCTGGCCTTCTTACTTCTGGAAAGGAAAGGAGGCAAGCTGGGGAGGCCCATCATTTAACCAGCACAATTTGTTGACTTCTTTCTTTCTCCTGTCTTTGTGTGAACGAACACATGAAAACCCCAGGTTCTGTGCAGCTTATCAATGACTTCTTGGAGATACAGAGAAACAAATGCTGTAGGCATCTGGACCATGTGTGGCTGAGCAGTGCTGGGAAAGGGGGCAGGGAGGAAGGGACAGAAACACTATGGTGAGGTCAGGCCAGGGACATGGAGATAAAGACTATAAGTGTCTTAAGTGGAAATAATGGGACACCAGGCTTTGGTTCCCTCCTTAGTCCCCTTCCTTGGAAAAGAGTATTTCAGCTTTCTAGGCCAGTGTCAAGTCCTAGTCCCTGACTTGGAAATGGTTTCACAGTCCCCGTGTGGAGAATATTAAATACCAGAATGTTCTGATGAGACCACAGTAAGCAGTGCTTGGACAAGTCTTGGATATGAGGTGTTCCCCAAGAGCTCACGTGTAAGACAAGGCGAGAAGGTTTAGAGGAGAAATAATTGGGTTATGAAAGCCTTAACTCAATCAGTGAATTAATCCCCTGATGGGATTAACTGGATGGTGGCTGAAGCGGTAGGGTATAACAGGAGGAGGAGGGTCATTGAGGGCGTGCCTTTGGGGTATATATTTTGTATTTGGCAAGTGGAGCTTCTCTCTGCTTTCTGATCATCATGTTTCCCTCTACCACACTCTTCTGCCATGAGGTTCTGCCTCAGCTCAAGCCCTGAGGAATGGAGCCTGGGACCTCTGAAATAGGGAGTCCCCAAATAAACGTTTCCTCTTATAAAATTGCTCTGGTCAGGTCTTTTGGTCACAGCTGAAAAAAAAAAAAAAACTGAGTAAAATAGGTTTTATAGACACTGCCACTTGGTCTAGATGTTACCATATTCACTTTTGGCCCCAAAGACTGTTGTGGCCCTTCTTGTCTTTGCTCCGTTCACCTGTACCACCAACAGAGAAGAACACAGCTAAGGAAGATAAGCTGAAGAGAAGGAGCAGGAGATCCAGGCTGCCTTCCTCTTCTACATCCTCCGGGACAAAATCTTAGTGGAGGCGGAAGATCTGGTGAGGGGCTGTGGCAGCTACCTGGGAAGTCCTGGTTTGAGTCTCCTTTCAGCTGCCTCACCTTCTAGGAGGAGTAGTGGAATTTATTGTATATTCATATATGTACATGATATAACAATGTAATTTAACTGATATTGTACCCTAGTACTTGCCCTTTCCCCCTCATCCTCCTTCCCCCTAGTCAAGGATAGAAATTTAAAAGAAAATGTTTTCAAGAGAAAAACATCAGGTAACACTTAAAAGTAAGCCAATCAGAATTACTTCTTATTTCTCAGCAGATGCTCTATAAGCCAGAAAAATAATTTTCAACCAAGATTGCTATATCCAGCAAAGCTATCTTTCAGAATTGAAGAAAAAATAAAAATCTTCCAAGAGAAGCATAAACTTAAAGAATTCATGACTGCTAAGCCAGCACTACAGAAAATGTTTATCAATATTCTTTTAATTGGAAAATCTTTTTAACAACACACAAAGTTCTTTTTTATTTTATTATCCCCAATACCATTCCTCAACCCTCACTTGGGATAGAGTTTATCAAACCCATTTGGCTGATAAGGAAACCAAGGGACAGACAGCTCAGACAGCTTTTTCAGAGCCACTCAGCTGAGAAACAGCAGCTCTACAACCAGAAGCTAGGGCTGCCTTATAGGCTATCAGTGGTTTTCACTGTTGAAAGGAATCATGGAGGCCTTAGAGACTACCTTGGGTGTTGAGACAAGACTCAGAAGCAGGGATTCCACTCTCCTCCCCTATCCCAACCTTGGTTCCTTCTGGAATTAGGTCAGTTCTAGTTTTAGGTGTTTCATATACTAAACATCCTACATAAAACACCTGAGAAAAGTACTAGTATTAAGCTGTAGCTTCTTCTCTTGAGTGTCCTATGCACAGTCCAAAAGGAAATAAACCAGTTCACATCAGGATTTAGCTGGATTGAGTAAGTTTGCTACAGGACAAGCCTCAGCACTACCCCTTCAGCTGGTAGTGCTCTCCTACCCAAGCTGCTGTCCATGACCACCTGGCAGGCCACAGGCATCCAGCTGCAGGGCTAGGTGGTCATCACTGAGGAAGCACACAATCAGATCAGTGCTATCAGGGGTATCCAAAGCATGGAGGTCAGCAGTTCCCAGTTGGGTGGGCCTCTCCCTACCTGGGCCTGCCATAGGACAGAGGTACATAGTCATTCTTCTAAATACCTAGACCAGGCTGATAACACCAACCTGTTTGAGGTAGAAGCCATCACCTTTTGATATTAACACATCAAGTTTCCTTCTTATCACCACCTGTGGGCAGACAGCACATTTAGACTAAGGAAGGAATAAAAAGCAAATTCATTCTGCCTTCAAGCAGTCCAAGGCCTGAGGATCTAAAATGTATACATATGTGATTACTTAAATCAATATCAGCAAGAACAAAATGATCTTCCGTTTATGGACAGGGGTTACAGAGCTTTGCAACTCAGGCACAAATGGATACTCTCTGTTCTTCCCCAGCCTTTTCCATCTCTCCTCTGGGCTTTTGGACAGAGGATTTTGTGTTTGAGACCCAGATTCTATATTGGGGCTGAGCAGGGTGGACACTTAGCTGGGTCTGCTTAACTCTCCGCCATCTTCCCACTGGCGCCTTGGTTTGGATGGCAGCTTAAGTCCTTTGCATACCTGGTTGTATGTAACCAACACTCCCCATGATGGGGTATGGCCACTATCACTGGAATCACAGCCTAGTAATTCTAAATTGATAACTATAACTGCCTCCATGGATGGAATACTTACAATGGTCTGAGTGCTGTGCCATTTGAGAACAAGGGAAATTGAGACTCAGGGAGATTACTTGTGCTTACAGAAACAGGCTACCCACCAGTGCACCAATGGTGAATGGCGAAGCCTATGTTTGAACCCAAATGATTCCTCGCCTTCCTGCCTGCTTTATTTCCTCAAACCAGCTTTTTCCAACTTACCCATTTTGGCCATTGTCACTGGCATTATCCCCTTAGGCTGACTGGAAATGTGAGTCATCCTTGACACCTTTGTCCCTTTTGTGTTCCACATCCAAACAATTGCCAGACCCAGTGGCCTAAAATAGGTCTTGAATAACCCAGCTTTTCACTCCCAAATCTACAACTTCTGTGCAGATCTTTTCTTTTCTCCCCCGCCCCTTCTTCTTCCTGGCTGCCTCTCTCCCTTTCTTTTAATTTGCTTTACAAAGGACAAGAGAGTGAACCTTAACTGAAGACGTACTCTTTGTAGAAACCTTTGTAGGCTCCGGTCTCAACATCTCAGCGTTCAGAGCTAAGATCAGGCACTGAGCTCCTCATATTGTTCATGCCACTAAGTGCACTCCAGCCTCCCCCACAGCCAGCTCTCGGTCACCTCCTTTTTGCCTTTGCTTGTAGGATTTTATTTCTTTTTAATCTAGCAGTTAATTCTTCAAGGCCCAGTTTAGATGCTGTCACGAGGAAGGACAACAAAGAGGATGTAACTTCTGTTGCACAACCTTAGAGAGATCAGAGCCTTTGAGATGCATTTGTAAGGAGGCCATATCTGTGAGGCTCTCACCATGGGGGAGCACTGTGTTGTGAGGAAGGTGGCAGAGGCAAGGAGATGGACAAGGCTACCTGCTAGGGTGCTTTGGGCTCCTCCAGAGGAAGCAGTGAGCTATGCTCCCAGGGTGATAGAAGGTGGCTGTCTTTTTCTAAAATTTAGATTATAGCTGCTTCTTTTTCACATGTGCCTGCCACTGCCCTTGGTTTGCAGGTGCAGTGGTACTGTGAATGTACCCAGGAGGGAGCCAACTTCACCCTGTCCTGCTGCCTTCACTGCTTTCCTGGGCTGGGGCGAGTAGCTGCGGGCCCTCTAGGGTCTCCTGCTCACAGTTTTTTCTTATTTCTCTCCACTGCTCCTTCTCCTCCTGACTTAGCTCTTTGGTTTTATAGAATGCTAAGGGGCAATTCAAATGGGCTTGGTTTCAGCACTTCCTACAGAACCTGCAGCCCAGGTGGCCAAGGGTGAGTCAGGAAGGTGGGAAGGAAGAGCCCGTCCATGGGACCTGGGGAAGAATGTGGATCTGGTCTCAGAGAGCGTCCTCCCCATCCTGTTCTGAATGGCTCTAGCAGCCCCCATGGAGGAGGGTCAGGTCAGGGCCCTGTGACCTGTTCCCCTGCTTATGCACATTGAATGCTTCCTTTTAACTCTCACCACTGCCACCCAGGATGGCAGGGTCATCCTAAGTCATCAAAGTAATTAGCTGCTTACCCAGCCTGGCTCACTTCCCTTTCTGGACCAAGGGGACCAGGCCTGAAAGGGCTCTCTACACATCCTGCACCTGCCTGGGTTAAAATGAGGAAGCATGAAATGGCTGGCCTCCAGTGGTCTGGGGCAAGCAGTGGCCCTTAGAGAACAGAATACATAGGTGCAGGGACATCTCAGGTATAGTCACTGGAGAACAGTAGCATCAAGGTTAGGTGGGCTTGGATTTGGTTCCAAGTGTTGTGTAACTTGGACCAGTTTTGGTCTCTGTGCTTGAGTTTCCTCATGTGGAATGGGAAGTTATAAGACTATCTACCTCAGAGGGTTGTTCTGGAGGTGAAATGGGGTTGATTTAAACAAAAAATGCAAACTCATGCTCCTTCTGCCTGGACTCAACTGGAGACCCCTGTGCTCAGGCTGGACCCACCCCTTCCCCATGTGTTTATCCCTTCATTCAGGCAGCTTCAATTAGAGCAGCTTCAAATTCTTGCTTCTGAATCTAACTGTGCATTTTGCCCAGGTGGTAAAGGAATGTCAGGCAGTGGTCACTGCAGGTGGCACCATGCATCCAATAAGGACATGAGTCCCAGGCTCTTGTACCCCATTTATTGCAGTGGGACAAGGGAAGGATGCAGGAAGTACTATCGGGCCTCTTTCCTGTCTCCTGGGCCCCCAAACCAGGAAAGGGTCAGCTTGGGCCAGCCCAGAAGTGTCCACCAAGTGTCCACTGTGCGTCTCCCTGCCAGTGACCTTCAGGCTGGTTGGGGGCAGGGGCACCATGGCTGCTTGGGTCTTTCTGCAGCTAGGGGATCAGATTTCTTCCAGAGAAAGACATTGTCTCAAACTCTCAGTTGACTCCCTGCCGTTCCTTTCTTCCACCAATCAGAGAGGGATCAACCTTCTCTCACTTGTATAACCTTAAGTTGTAATATGTATTTAAAAAAAAAATTATATTCATCGTAGGAAGTACAGACAAGCAAAAGTGGGAAAATAGATTATAATTTCACTAACAGAGGATTCGTGTTGGTGTATATCACTGTAATAGTCTTTCTACACATAATTCTTACATATGAGCATATGTATTTTAAAAAACAAAACAAAATGGTATTATCTCTACATGCTATAGTAATAATTTGCTTTTTGCTCAATTACAAAATATCGTAAATCTTTTCCCCTATCAGCAAGTATAGATTTATTCTACCATACTCTGTACTTCTTTGTTCTAGAGAGTTCTAAGATAAATCTAACGGAATCTCTGCACATCGATCATTTTCTCAGTCTTCATGTCTTGAAGTCTTCACTGGTTGACATAAGGTCGGAATCCTAAAAGCAGTAGTTTCCAGCTTCAGATGCTGGCTAGAATCACCCCTGAACCTTTCCTATATTTCTGTTTTTCTATTTTGTGTCTAGATTCATGGATTCTTATCCTTTCAATGTATTAAAGTTGCTTGTAGTCTTTATTGTTTTTGATGCTCAAATCATCCCAAACTTGGCCCATAGGAGCTGCCCCCCATCCCCACCACTGCTGCCTCTGGTCCTTTGTACAGAATCCCCACAGCCTTGATGCCTTATTACTTTCTGAAACAATAGAATGTCTCAGACTGACATGCTTGCCTGGCTCCAGAGCTGGAACATTCCTTTCTCCAAGTCCCTGGTTTCTTTCAGTGGGGGAATACGTTGAGATCTGGGTGTTAGTGATCCGAGTGCTCCCAGATTGTCACTGTTTATGGGGCATTTCATAGTCCGATCCAGGAAATGTGTTTTCAAAAGCATGATCCACGGTGCTAACTCTGAATCGAAATGAAAGGATTAATTTATTTGACCTTATATTGTATCTCTTTTTCTCAGTGCAGTAGGAGTATGGTGGAATAAACAAATGTATACTTACTGACAAGGAAAACATTTATAATGTTTCACTGTTGGGTGAACATTGACTTATTAACATTAATATAACTATTTATTTGCTTTACCCTACAATATAATTTAAAATAATTTTGAAATTATAATACAATGTCATTTCTAAAAGTAAGTCTACTGATTGACATTGCATTTCTTTGCCTTTATTTATTTATTTTTGCCCTGTAAGAATAAAAGTCATCTGAAATCAGGGATTTCTCTGGGTGCTTATATCATTAATAGGTGGCTGGGGTTTTGTTTTTGTTGTTTGATTTTGCTTGTGGTTTCAGTTTGTTTTCAACCTTAGAGTTTGCTTTCTTCCTTTTTGACTTAATTCTTCTGTTTTTAAATATATAAACATTTATGTGACTCAAAAGTCATCATTATACAAAAAAGATATATTCAGGAAAGTCTCACTCCTATCCCTTATCAGCCTGTCCCCACTCCCATAGTTAATCATCTTTATATAGTTTGTGTTCTGTCTTTCCAGTGATTTCCCCCTACAAAAACAATAAGCAAATATATTCCCTTTCTTTTAAAATCGACATCAAAATTGTTGAGATTAGTTTCTCCTTATGTATGTTCCTATAGAGCACTCACTCTTAGCATGTAGAGAAAGCCCATGTGCTCTAGCTGGCTGCCCAGTACTTTGCTGAGTAGTATATTTCATGTAGCAAATCTTCTCTGATGACAGTCTCATTATTACAAATAATTTCCCAAGAAAATTCTTGCACACCTATTAATTGGTATTTGCAGGCTGTATCTTCAGGGTAGACTCCTAGATATGGGATTTCTGGGTTAAAAAAAAATGAAACTACATCTAACTTGTTAAATACTGTCAAATTCAGGGCCTTCCCTTGGGGTTGTGATTATTTCATATACTGCCAGCACTAAGAATTTCTGTTTCTTCACAGAGTGCTTAAACTTTAGGGTTTGCCAACTTGTTAGATAAATACCCCAGAGATTCTTTCTTTCTTTCTTTTTTCAAATTGTCCTCAACCTTTTCTTTCTTTCTCTTTCTCTTTCTTTCCTTTCTTTTTTTCTTTCTCTTTTTTTTTCTTTTTCTTTTTGGTACCAGGGATTGAACTCAGAGCACTCCACCACTGAGCCACATCCCCAGCCCTATTTTGTATTTTATTTAGAGACAGGGTCTCACTGAGTTGCTTAGTGCCTCACTGTTACTGAGGCTAGCTTTGAACTCATGATCCTCCTGCCTCAACCTTTTCTTTTAGCTTTTTTTCTGTCATATGTGCTTGCTGCCTTCCAGCCCAGACTTCTCTCTCCCCTGCCTAGCTAGGCCCTCCCATGAATCTCTGAGAGGTCACAAAGCCTTGATGTTGTGGCCTGCAGGTGTCTGACTTTTGGGAGCAGTTGATGGCACATGCAGGAGTGGAGGCTGTGTGAGTGGTGAAGTTTTCCTGGGGTAAGGATCTGGTCTGGTAGGGAAGCACATACCCACACACTGGCTGCTGATGTCTTGGTTTAGCTACACACTGGGCCCTGGACTGAGGAGGCCACTGGATGGGAGCCCCTCCCTTTGCTGTCTGGCTCACCAGCTCATTCCCTGCTCTCATGCTCTGTGCCCCAAGGTCTGCATTGCTCACTTGTATTGTGTCAGGACCGCAGTGGATGTTGTAAATTGCCATTTCTGATCTGGGGACACGGGTGGGGAAACACCCTTCCTCAACTCTGCCTTGCAAAACAGTCTGTGCTTCCAGTTCTCAGCCTCTCCCTAGGTCTCACCAAGTATCCCTAGGCCTCAAATGATCCCTCCAGATACCATCCTACCCCTCATCATCTGCTGTGGGCACTCCAACCAGCAGCTGGAATTCACTTACCAGAAAAGAGAGCTGGCTCAGATTGTGGGTGCCAGGCAGAAGCCTTCCCACAGCCCCTCAAGGGCAGGGGAGAAAGCTCTTGGGTTGGGGGCTCTGGCCAGTCCTGGCACTAGGGAGATTGGTACTGGAGCATCACCAGCATCACAGCTGGTGCAGGTGAGTAGTATTTGTGTGGATGTTTACCAGGGAAGGTATGAGCTACCCCCACTCCTTAGGCTGCTGAAAAATTTCTTAAAATGTACTAGGAGGTAAAATGGCAGCAATTCTGAATTTGGCCCTGTGGAACACGGGAAAAATTAGGCAGACCATTGCATGATGGCATGGAGGGTGCCCATCAGGACACTGGGAATTGGGGAAGGGAGGATTCAGTAGCATGTTAATAAGCTTCTGGGGTGCTGGCCTTTTGACTTGGGTGCTTCCACCCAAGTATGTGGTGATGGTGGGCAAGCTCTACTCCAGCATCAGATTAGTCCACAGATTAAGAATTCTTGCTTGGATCAGGCATGGAGGCTAGTGTCTGTCATCTTAGCTACTCAGGAAGCTGAGGCAAGAGGATCTCTTAAGTCCAAGAGTTCAAGACCAGCCTGGGCAATATAATGAGATCCCATCTCAAATTTAAAATAATAATAATAATAAAAATTGGGATTGAGGGTATAGCTCAGTGGTGGAGCTCTTGATTAGCAGGCATGAGGTTGGGGGGAAATTTTTGCTTTAATTTGTTGTACTTTATGCCTTAGCATGAAAGAGGGATCTAAGAACCAGGTTAAGCCAGGATGGTGTGGAAGGCAGTAGATGCCTGTAGGGAAGTGAGGTTCAGGGTGAGGAGGGTTCTGAAGAAAGAAAAAGCACAATCAAATGAAGCAGGGTGAGCCAGGATACCTGGGTTTGAACTTGACATGCTGGCTGAGGCCCAGTGCTGGTCAGGAAGGGCCTGGCCAGAGTGGCCCTGCTTCTATTCAAAAAGCCACTCTGTGTGTGAGGGAGTTTCTAAGGAGTTGTCGTATAAGATGCCCTATTTTCTATATGGACAAATAATCAAAGTTCCTTAACAAAAACTGCAAGTAGCTGAGTGCAGTGGAGCACACCTATCATCCCAGCAACTTGGGAAGTCAGCCTGGGTAACTTAGCATGACCCTGTCTCAAAACAAAAAATAAAAAGCTCAGGAGTACAGTACCCCCTGAGTTCTATCCCCAGTACCAGAAAAGAGAAGAAAGGAGAGGGAGGAGGAGGAGGAGGAGAATTCTTATTCTAATTTCCAAAAAGAATGCCATCTGATCATATATAACTTACTATCAAAAGAATGTGAATACAAGGGAATCGGGGGTATGTTTAAGGGTAGGTCATTATTAGGAATAAATTGTGTGCACAGCAAACCACATCAGGGGGTAGATAAATTAGGGTTCAATATGATGGAGAAAGGAAGGCAGAGGAAGAGAACCAGTGTAGTCCAACCTTCGCCGTGTACCAAGCACAGTGCCAGGTGCTTCTTCTAGCCAGGCCCTCCACCTTCCTTCGGGGCTTTTTTAGTGAGGATTAAATGAGAAAATGTGAGGTGCTTAGAACAGTTAGTTTTAGAGAGGTTTATCTGATTGCTGCCTGCAGGAGTGAGTTTCCTCTCCAACCAAGCATTACATGAAACTCACTGTGTGCTTAGTACAGTGCTAGGCAGTGAGGACACACACGTACCTAAGCCATGGTCCCTGCTCTCAAGGTGCTCAACTGCTGGCTATGGATGAGGCTGTTTTCACAGTGAAATACTGCATGACAGTACATACCACATCACCCACACAGAGCATGGCAGCGTATGGGGATGCAGAGAAGAGACTGATTTGGGTAGCTGGGATGGGCTTTCGTGTCAGATGGGTCTGAAACAGAGAGAAAGATTTCAACAGCGGATCAGCAGAGGGAATTCACATTGAAGAAGAGCAAAAGTTGAAGTTCTAAAGGATGAGATGGATGGAAGGTGGGGAGAATTGCTTGACTGGAGAGGTGGATCTGTGTGGCCAGTCATGGGAGTCCAGAAGGAGTGGGGCTCAGCGGCCAGCTGGGTGCAAGTATTGTTGTAGGCCACTTTGAAGTCTAGGTGGTTAATTTCAAGGTGCTTGGGAGGCATAGGGATGCTGAGATCTCTCTGAATACTCCATTCTTCCCATCTCTCTTGTCTGTCTGCTAAGCAACAGAGGAAGAGGAAGAGGAGTTTCACCTCCAGCTGCATATGTATGTTTTCCCTAGGGCTCTCGACAGATGAAACTGAAGAATGAGGTGACGAATTCAATCACTGTTTTGATCCAGAAGAATTACAAACCAGTAAGTGGAAAGACTGCATACTGGTGCTAGGAGGGCAGCTGCTTTCTTGAGACCTTGAGGTGAGAGGGGAAGGGTGATAGGGAATGAGAAAGAGAGGTTGAGACCGCCGGCAAACTGGTTCTGGCTTCAGACCCCTGCCAGTGGGGTATAGTGGAGGGTCTTCAAAACCTGAGAGGGGATTGAGAGTAGGCAGGTGCTTCCAGCCTGACTTTTTCTGAATCTTTTCTGTGGGCAGCACTGTGGTATCTCAAGAGAGGACATGGAGCTCTGAATGACACTAATTCAGCCCCTTGAGAACATACATTTGAGGGAGAGAGTAAAAATACATCATGTCAGATCCCATCCCAGTATCATGGGTGGGATGGGATCTGACATGATGTATTTTTAACCAGCTCTGCTACCAGGATTGGAGGCAGCAGAGACTCCTAGCAGTGACTGGAGCAGGGGAGTAGTGGTTTGGAGTGGCAAATGGAGGACAATGACATCATCCAAAAAAACAAATGGCCTAAATCCCCATAAAGATAATGGGAATGATCCCTCAGGACTTGGAGGATTCACCCTGGGGGCTTTACCTTTGAAAGCCAGACCATAGGACCTTCCCTTAACCTGGATTCCATCCTTCCTTGATACTCCTGCCAATTTTATTTTTAAATTTTTTAAAAAATATTTTTATTATTATTTATGGATCTTTATTTATTTATTTGTTTATATGTGGTGCTGAGAACCGAACCCAGTGCCTCACACATGCTAGGTAAGTGCTCTACCACTGAGCCACAACCCCAGCCCCTACTCCTGCCAATTTTAATATCTTTAGAGACACAAAATGCTCAGCATTCCTAGGAGGAGGATGGGAATTGAAGTGGGTTGGAATCTCAGGTCAGAATACAGAAGTGGTCAGGTTCAGGTGGTCTGATATAGCCACAGGGTTCACAGAAGAGTCACAATGGACTTGGAGTTGGGACATGAGTTCCCTTAACATGCTGTGGTCCTCTGGGTCCTCATCAGGAACACGAGGGGCCTTGATGGCTCCCTGAGATCATTCCATTCTTGCATATGATGGTCATTGCCCCCACAGGTGCAGATGGCCCCCCTAAAGTTCTTGAGACATTGGGCCAGCATGATTACTTGATCTTGTCCCAGAGAAACCTCATTATTGACCATCTCCTCTCACTCAGCCAGTCTGACCCTTCAGTGAGCAGGAGCTAGGGATGAAGGAAGGCACAGAGCAGGGAGCAAACTCTGGGGAGGCAGAAAGAGAAAGAGCAGGGTTAAGAGCAGCAGGACAAGAAGAGAAGAGAGTATCTGGCATCATGGGCGGGGCTTGGGCATCTAACACCCTGATCAGTGAACGGGCAAGGAGAGGTCTTGTGCCAGAAGTCTCGGCTAGCATTGGTTTTAGCTCTAACTTTTCCTTTTTCTTACTTTAGAATAAAGAGGGCATCTGACTAATGTGCTCCAGAATCCTACAGATGGTACAAACATTGGGGACTGATGGAGCAGAAGGGGCCTCTGTTTCCTCCTCTGCTGGCTCCCAGATCACTATTCTGACCCCAGACTGCCCTTCAATCTTCCCCTCCTCTTCAGTCTAGCTCCTGGTTCTGTCTTTCTCATCCCTCTCCATCTTGATCTGTTCTTACTTAAAGCCTGGGGCTCCCTAAGAAGTAACTCAGTGGAACAAAGAAGGTCACTGGGTGGTGAGTCTGGAGTCTGAGCCTCAGTCCTGCTGGCTTGTAGCTGTAAAATCTTGAGTAAATTGCTCTCTGGGCTGTGCCTTCTCCTGTAATAAAGGGGGAGTTCATCTGCCCAGCATGCCACAGCATCCTCTGAGGATTCCTGGAAGCTCAGAGGAGCTGACATGGATCCCAGCTGAGTAGAGGCAGTCAGAGGGAGCACAGCTGTGGTTCACACTCCTTCCTGAGCTGTAGCCAGCCCCTCTTGTGCACAACCTGCTCTGTCTCCTGACCTTTAGCATTTTTTTTCTACCTCTGAAATGTTTTCCAGTGAAAGCGATTACAAATCACACAGGTCCAAATTTCAAGAAGCCTCTCTCTGTAATCAAGTTCTTCTTAGTGTAATTTTAATAAGGACCTTGGTTACATTTTACTGATGTGGGGAAGAGCTATATGAGCCCTTTGGAGAGAACGCCAGATGCTGAATGTGGAGCTATAGGACTTGTTTGCCCAGATGGATTTTAGTCTTTCTTTGGTCCCATACCTTCTTTCTATACCCTATTTCTCCCCTTTGGAATGGAAATGTTTACTCCGTGCCACTGTATATTGGACACATGTTTTGTTTTTGGTTTCTTATAGGGGCTTACAGCTAAGAGTTTGCCTTAAGTCTCAGATGAGATTTTGAACTTGGACTTTTGGATAATACTGAAATTGTTAAAAATATGGGGACTCTTGGAAACAGACTAAATGCATTTTGCATGAGCTTTTGGGGGCCAGAGGCAGAATGTCATGGTTTGAGTAGGAGGAGATGTCCCCCAAAAGTTCATGTTTAAGACAATGTAGGAATGTTCAGAGGTAATATGATTAGATTTCATTATGACACAGTAACCTAATCAGTGGATTGATCCATTTGATGGATTATTCATTTGAAAGGACTACTGTATTGGTGTGATTATAGGCAGGTAGGATGTGGTTGGAAGAAGTAGGTCACTGGGGCATGCCTTTGGGGTTTATATTTTGTCCCTGTCTAGCAAAACTAGTGCACTCCCATTCTCTCTCTCTCTCTCTCTCTCTCTCTCTCTGTCTCTCTCTCTCTCTCCCTCCCTCCCTCCTTCCTGGAAGTCATGAACTGAGCAGCTTTCCTTTTCTATGCCCTTTAGCCATGGTGTTCCACCTCACCTTAGGCTCAGAGCTACGAAGCTAGTTAATTATGGACTGAATCTCTAAAACCTTGAGCCAAAATAAACTTTGCTCCTCTAAGTTGTTCTTATCAGGTCTTTTGGTCACATAATGCTGACTAACACATAGCAGTGACCCAACTGCCATAGTTCAGTGTGGTGAACGCACCAACATGAAGCACAGTAGGATCTTAGAAGAGCAGTGGGTTAACTTGGCCCCCAGGAGTTATGGAAGGAATAGCAGAGGAGGTGACGATCCGGCGCATTTTGGAGAACATGTTCAACAAGTAGAAAAAGAGTGGGGAAGTCTAAATTTCAGCTCTTCCCTTCCATGGGTCTGTTCTAATTTTCTTCCTTCTCTTTGCTTAGATCCTTTTCTCTGCCTCTGTTTGCTTCTCTTGATTCTCAATTGCTCTCCCAGAAGCCCTAAGAATACAGGAGTTGGGTGTAAGCTTGCTAAAGCTCTTACATGCCCTGAATCCTGTTATCAACTCAAGTGTAGGCCAGCTGTGGAAGGAGAGCCCCCCAGATCCTGGAGAGTGTGTGGGGTTGGCTGGGAAAATGGAAGATTGGAGCTGGGATGGTGGGGCAGAGTCCAGAGGGGAGGGCGTCCTGAGACGTAGGATGGACACCCTCCCATGACCTAACTTCCTTCCTAGTATAAGGATACTAGACCCCTCCTAAAGGTTCCACCACCTCCCAGCATATCATTGCTGGGAATTAAACCTTCAACATATAAAGCTTTGGGGGACATTTAAGATTCAAACCAAAACAATTACCTAAGAGCAGCAATAATGTCAGAGCATCTTATATTTGCTTAGTATTTTAGGTTTTATCATGTGTTTTGCTATCTGTGTTCTTAATTGAACCTCTTGGCTCCTCCTTAACAGAGTGAAGCTGGAAATTGGGTATAGTAGAAAGATTATGGAGCTGAAAGTCAGAATTAAATAAGTTAATTCAAACAATATTCAAGGACATTGCATGTCTTGAGGACCGTGCTTGGCATTGGGGAACCAGAGGTGGGTAGGAAGGGGGATAACCTTCCTTCCTGGTGGCAAAGTCTGACGTCCCTGTTCTGGCTGTTCCAAGTGACCACACCAGCTGTCTTAATCTCTGTGAGATCTTGGTTGCCTTACTTGGGAAGTGGCAAAAATAACCTCTACCTCACAAGAGGATTGATGAGGATCAGAGGGTGCTGGGAAAGGTGCTTTTTGTTAACTCAAAAGGCTGAGCAACCTAGTAACTGTTACTCTCCCTATAAAGAAACAAAATACAGGGGATTTGGAGTCTTAAGCATATTACTGATATAACTGGCATTTGGATTAAGGTTTTTTAATTATTTTTATATCTAATCTTGTTTTTCTGTCTCTGAGCAACACTTTATTTGCACTTAGGAATCCCCAGGCAAGAGAATTTGGTTCTAGGAGTCTAATTATTAGCAAATATTTACAAAGCCCCAGTGATGGGCAGAGTGATGTGGACAGTGGCTTCAAGATACAATGTGATGCAATCAGGGATTCTTACCTTTCAAATTCAGTATTTAGTACCCAAATGACAACAGGAGCCATTCTGGTTTCAGGGTCCTCATGGGAAAGACACAGCACCCCCCTCCCACCAGGAAACTGTTATCTGCTTGAGCAAGGAGGCAAGGGAATGGCAACCTTGAGCAGAGCTAGACTGGACAAAGAGGCTTTCCTGGGGATATCCATTTACTATCTTGCTTCACTCAAGACTGTCCCCGTATTAAATGAAAGTTTAGAGTTCCAGATAGGGCCTCTGTCTTGGGTGAACCTGGAAGATGGGCTGCCCTACAGAGGAGTGAGTGACTCTGGAAAGATGACAGTAATTGGCAGCTAAGCCAAGAAGCTGGTGCCCGAGGTCAGGCTCTGTAGTAGCAGGGCCTGGGTGGAGAGTCCTGGGCAAGTGATGTAGCACGTGAGGTGGGGATTGTAGTATGAGTGATTTCTAGAGGGAGTGCTCTTGGGGAAGTTAGAATAGAGCAAAGGAGCAGGATGGAGAAGGGCAGAAGCTAAGTGAGGATAGAGTCTGACCCCACAGGGATCCCTGGATTTAAATTGCACTGCAGAGTCTTTTCTAGATCAGTGCGGAGACTTTTCTGCCTTGGCCCCCACCTCACCTGTCTATCCTTAGCTCCAGATTCCATAGTTGGCATGAGGGATGGAGAGGAGGAGATGCAGGGAGGCCTGGATTGACCTGGGAATGCTGGGAGAAGGCTGCAGCTGAAAACTGTTTACATAAGCCTGTAGCTAGTCACAGGAAGATGCTGCCTGATCTCAGAGAGTGAGTTAAAACCAGGTAGAACATTCACTGAGCAGCAAGCAGGTCTGTATACCAGCTATTGAGGGCCTGTGTGGGCACCCGCAAGACAGAAAGTGCCCCTGAACTTTATCTGGTCAGGAGTAAACTGAACAAAAACATAAACAGGATCCCTAGTGACCATGCTGAAGTTCTGAAAGAAAGGGGCATGATGGGGCACCATGATGGGGAACTCAGGTGGTCAGGGCAAGCTCAAGAGCCATCGTCTGAAAGAGGAGAGTGAGACAGCATTTTGAAGCCACAGGGAAAAGTGGTCCAGATGAAGAAAATAGGAGATGCAAAGACCCTGAGGTGGAAAGGGGCCAGCACACACTAGTAAGCAAGGACAAAGATCATGAGATGCAGAGAAGGGAGAGGGAAAGATTATGTAAATGTGCCTTTTCCATTGTGCAGTTTTGATTTAAACAGTGTACAGATTTAAGGAACTGTTTTTGTTTGGCAGCTAGAAGTGGGAAATATGTGGACCAAGGACAGTTTCTCAGGGTAGAATAATCTCTATATGAAGAGGGTGAGCAAGAAGATGTGCAGCTTTCCTTCTCTCTAGCTCAAGCCCCTACCCTATCAGATTGCTTACCCAGACCCCCTCCTCACCCTGGGACCAAGAGGACAGGTGGGGAGGATAGGACAGAGGGGGGGAGTGGTGGCTGGCAGTTCTAGTTCTAGTCTCCATACATGGCTATTCCCTCCGATACCCTGACCTCATTTCAAGCTCTGATGATTTCCTCCCACGTAGCCCAGGCCTTTCCCGTATGGATCCTTTGGCTTCAGCCTGAAGACCTCAAGGAATCCCAAACCTGTGAAGATTGTGCTCTTGTCTGTCTTGAACACTGTCCATGGGGAATTGCAGGAGATAGTAGTGAGATGGAGGTCCCTAACAAAAGTGGGGGACACTTTTCATTTTAGAGGCAGCATGACCAGGTAGCTAAAAGCTCGTATTTGGCAAGCCAGACCACCTGAGTTGGAATCCCAGCTCTGTCATGTACAATCTCTGTGCCCTTCAGTGAGTTTCTGAATCTCTCTGTCCTTCTGCAAAATGGGGCTATGGTGCCTTCCTCAAAGGATAGATAGATAGATAGATAGATAGATAGATAGATAGATAGATAGATGGATATATGTAGTACTAAGGATTGAGCCCATGATGCTTTACCACCTAGCTACATTCCCAGTCTTTTTTTTTTTTTTTTTTTTTTTGAGACTGCATCTTGCTACATTGCTTGCTGAGGGTCTTTCTCTCACTAATTTTCTGAGGCTGGCTTTGAGCTTGTGTTCCTCCTGCCTCAGCCTTCTCTGTCACTGAGATTACAGGCATATGCCACCATTCCCAGCCTCAAGGGATAATTTTTTAAAGGCTTGTTTTGAAATGTTTTTCCACTTACAGGAAAATAAACACCAGTTCAAAGAATTTCTGTATACTCTTCTTCCAGATTCCCAGATTCACCCCT
This sequence comes from Marmota flaviventris, assembly GCF_047511675.1. NCBI lineage: Eukaryota > Metazoa > Chordata > Mammalia > Rodentia > Sciuridae > Marmota > Marmota flaviventris. The sequence goes on from NC_092508.1 coordinate 93,765,167, forward strand.
GTAATGTCAATAATTGGGAGACTGAGGCAGGAGGATGACAAGTTTGAGGGCAGGCTAGGCAACTTAATGAGACATTGACTCAAAATTAAACAACAGCAACAATAAGACAAAACAACAACAACAACAACAACAACTAAAAACATAGGTCAGTGTTAGAATACCACTACATGAGTACCACAAAATAAAATTTAAAAGAAAGAACAAATTCCTCAAATCTTAACATTTTCCCATGTTTGCATTATCTTTACCCCAGCTCCTCTCTTCAGTCATACAAACACAATACTATTTTCTTTTATGAATCATTTCAGGAAATTGCAGCCAGGATGCTCATTTACCTCTGAATACTTCAGTATATATTACCTAAAACTAAAGGTTTTCTCTTAAATAACCATAGCATAATGATCAAAATCAGGAAATTAGCATTGCTTCAGTACCATCATCTAGCTTATAAACCTGATTCAAAAATTGCCAACTGTCCCACCAATATTCTTTACAGCAAAAGAAAAAAAAAACATTGTTCTGGTCCAGGATCTAATTCAGAATAAAAAATGGCATTTAGTAGGCATTTCGCTTTAATCTTCTTTAACCTAGAACAGTTCCTCATAAACAGTTCTTTATTTCTTATGGTTCCAACATTTTGAAAAAGTACAGACCATTTATTTTGTAGAATGTCTTTCCTTTTTGTTCTGTCTCCTATTTCCTCACAATTAGATTCAGCTTCTGTATTTTGGGTGGAAATGCACTGAAGATAGGTGTGTCCTAGGGTTTTGAGGATTAAAGATGTGCAACAGCTGAGAACAGTGCCCACTGGGCATACTCTAGGTGTTGGCTACTGGTGGCATGAACATTAATGCCCCCAGGGGTCCCCTCTCCAGTGGCCCTCCCTGCCAGGTTCTCAGAACACCTTCCACCACAGTCCGGGCTATTATCAGATATTTACTGAGCCAAGTTGCAGATAATATCATTGGGGAGATGTGACCTGTACAGGAAGAACAGCCAACTGCACGGAGGAGATGTAGTAAAGGCTGCATGGTGGTCCCTGAGACTCTAGGTGCTTGGGCTATTGGGACTAGTGTAGAAGGAGGGAAGCAAGCATTCCCGCTTGACAGTCATAGTCCCAGCTGAGATTCAAGAGCACAAACCTTTGGGGCAGGTCTGGACAACCTTCAGTCGTCTGGTTGCACTAGAATGCAGAGATCTTTGGGAAGCAAACTGGAGCCTCTGCTAGCACTTGGAGACAGACTAGATTTAGGGAATACAGATAAGAGGGAGGAAGATGCCCTGATGGTTTCTGGTGTGCCCAGCTGGAAAGATCGTAGCATTTTCCACCAAGACATAGAATCCATGAGAAAAGGGAGAAGATGAAGTGACATCCAACTTTTAACAGAAGGGATTCGTTGCCCCTGGTACAGCCAGGTGGGGATGTCTAGTAGCCAGGGAGACCTGGAACTCTCATCTGGGCTGAACATCTGGATTTGGGAGCCATTTATGTTTTCCTATGTAAGAAAGGATGGTAATATCTACCTCAAGGCCTTAGTGTAAGAACCAATGATATAATGAATGTGCACATGGCAGGCACAAACCAAATGCTGGTGTGGCTGAGCGAGCGTCCTAATGATGACCAGGATGAGTGGAAGCTAGTGGCTAAAGGAGGGCCTAAGAAGAGAGACTGAGGAGAAGCCCTTCAGGTGCTTACCAGTTCCTGGTTTCCAACTAGAGAGGAACTGCCCTGTATCCACAAAGAAGCCAGTGGTCTACAAGTCCCACTAACACCTCACCCCTTCTTGAGGATCTGAGTTCTGAGGTGAGTGTTCCCTGCAACCCCCACAGTCTCCTCCATTCTGCCTCCTCTTACTTCCAAATCTTAATGGCAGTTGTACCCACAGGGAGAATAGAAAACCTAGCTTACTGATGGATAGCTGGCACCTGCAACTTTGTATTGGGCCTTCTGGTAGCTCTGTGTTCATTGGTCCATGTTGAGTAACCTCTAGGGAAAGGCTTGGATGACAAACACTTAAATCAAAAGACCCTGGCAGGAGGCAGAGGACCTTGAGTTAAAGATCTGTCCTGGCAGGGGCTGGGGAACCCCCGGCTGCTCTTTGTACTTCTGGCTCCCACTGAGTAGTCAATTCTTGGATCCATGCGCCCAGTCCCAACTCTCAGACCCTTCAGTCACCAACATTTTCTCTTAGTTGTCCCATCATTAAGTCACACACATCCAGAGCTCACTCTGTACTCCCCTGTCCCAGACGGGCCCCCTTTCCCATCTTTTGATCAGTCTCTCCTAGACTAGAACTCTTGGCATCATCTGTAAGTTTCCTCACCTCCATCTCCTCTACCTCCATCTCCTCTCCTCTAATTAGCCATCAATCCTGTTGATAATGTGACTTGGATTTATTCTTACCCTATGCTCCTACCTCCGAACAACCCTTCTCTGAATTCCTAGCTTGTAAGAGTATTTTCTAATCTATAGTGTAGGATTTGCAATCTCAAGATTTTGCGGATTTGTGACTTGAATTCTTATAATCTAGAATAAATTATGTCTTGCCAGGGATGGGGCTGTAGTGCAGTGGCAGAGCTCTTGCCTGGCATGTGTGAGGCACTGGGTTCAATCCTCAGCATCACATAAAAATAAACAAATAAAGGCATTCTGTCCATTTACAACTACCAAAAATAAAAATAAAAAACATTATGTCTTGCCAGGATGTTTGGTTCCCCAACTGGATTTTAAACTTCAAGCCTAGAAGACCATGTTTTTCCTCTATTTCTTTTCTTTTCCTTTCCTCTCCCTCCCTCTCTCTAATCCCCTGGTCCTGGGGAAGCACAGTAGGTGCTTAGCACACCCTAAGCTATGGCATGGGGCTGGCACTGTACCTGCTGTAGGGCATTGCTGTGGCACTCGGCATTGTGCCCCTGCAATATCTGAAGATAGCTCCAGACCATCTGCAAGTTGATGTTACCATACTCACCAACCAGGACAGGTCGTACACCCTCAACCTGGTGACAGTGATGGCATTCCCGGGAACTCTGCCAGCATCTGCCATTGCTACAGCCTCCCCATTTCTCTCAGGCCTGGTGATCATCTATGAAGCCTCTTCTCTGTCTGATCAACTTTGGGGAAGTTGTCCTTGTCCTCACTCCCTCAAGTCCATGCTTCAGGCCCTGCTATTGCAACCACCATTCCCACAAAAAAATTCACCATTCCTCAGGCCTGTTTCCCCTTCAGGGCCTTCTGTGCAATCTTTTCCTTCCTGGGCTTCTGTTTCCCTATCAGGCAAAGAGGATGAAGTGAGGAGAAGGCAAGTTTCCTGCTTCCCCCCAAAGGAACATCAGCAATGGGAAGGGGGATTGGTCTGTAGCAACATCTATTTAAGCAAGATTATCTCAGAGAAAGGGAGCTAGCTTCTGGCATTTGGATGCCATCCTGACCTTTGTCCTATAGTGTTACCATCTTTGTAGAAAAGGTCCTTCCTGCTTCCTCTACGTTACCCACATCCCATCCTTATCTTTCTCTTCCCTTCCAAGGAACAGATGGATGGCCTCAAATGCACATTAGGGGGCGGGGCTCTCACAGTTACCTTTTCTCACCTCTTGCAAATCTTCCTTTTTTACCTCACCTGCTATTCTGAAACTGACTAGCCTGAGGAAAGTAGCCTTTTAGCTCTGGTGGAGTGTCTCCTTGCCTGCTGGAGGGCTCTTCAGTGCCCTCTCATTTGAAGGGAGGAGTAATGCCAAAATTCCCTAGCACATTATAGAGGGAAGGACTCCGGGGAGACAGAGGGGTCCCAAATGAACTTTCTACCTTTACTGTTTGTTCAGAGCACATCCCTATTTTGGGGAGGACAAGCTCGTCCCTTTTGCCATCCATCTACTACCCAACTGGACATCCTAAAGTTAAAAGATAATATTCAGTGGAAAGGTAATCTCTTGAGAGACAATGATGCCAGACATATTCTAATTTAAGAGTTTTATGAAGGGGGAGCTCCTATTAAGGGACTGAGAGGGGCTGACCTGCCAGGGTATTGCAAGGGACCTTCAGGGGGGTCACAGGCTTCGCCCCTCCTTAGCTTCCCTCAGAGGAACAATGCAGGACTTGGAGGCTTAGCTCCTCTTCCCCCAGGTTGCAGGTGGAAATCCCTGGCCCCAAGGTCATTTCTACCCTTTGGGGTCTCTGAGCATACTGCTTGATATAGAATAGCAATCTGAAGGTGGATTACCTGAATGCCCTGACTCTGATGACACCCATCCTGAGCAACCAGCCTATCACCTTGCAATACAACACCCTCCAGAGCTAAAAACTGTAGGCTTCATTGTTTCAAGTAGCACTCAGGAGGGAGCAGGGAAGGAGGAGAGGAAAGGTTCCCTAGGAAACCATTCATGGGCTCCTAGGCTAGGCCCCAAGGAAAGAAATCCATGTCTTCAGTTTCTTTTTCCTACCTTAGTCTCTCTTTCGTTTCCTCCAAGTGGGGGTAAGTACTGTGGGGCCAGTATGGTAGGGAGTGAGAAAGAGATGCTGTCAATCAGAGCCCAATCACTGGAAGTCCCTAAAGGTTTTATGTCCCACTGGGGTGAAGGAAGAGGGGGAGAAAGGGAAGAAGATGCGCTATCATTCTCTTGATCTCTGTGCATGGGGACATGGGAGATTGTCATTGGATCTAATAAGAGAGAAGCCAATGAACTGTCTCTCTAGCTCTACAAGGCCAAAAATCAGGAACATTCTCAACTGACTTCAGGTAACAGTGTGCCATCCCCTCTACCTTTCTTGATCCTTGACCTTATGTTGTCTTGCTTTCACTTCTTTATCTCCTAGTGTTTCAGGGACAGACAAGGCAAGGCACCGAAGATAGCAGGAAACAGTTTTATTTGGTTGCAGCCAGGTTCAGAGGGCACAGCTTTTGCTGTAATCAATCAATCCTCTGAACCCTGAGTTCAGGTAGTTTCAGAGTTTTATACCCAGCATGTAAGGGCAGGGACTCAGATGTTCACAGTCTACAGAAATTCACATAAAAGCAGCTTTTTCTTTCACTGTTTGGGGCAAGTTAACCCTTCAAGGACAACACCTGAGTAGGGGAAAGCTTCTTCTCCCCTTTCTTTCCTCCCCCTGCCAGCTGTTACCATGGAGTCCAATTGGTAACTTATCTTAAAAATGTAGACATCTTTGTGAAGCCCATTTAAGGCCAGAGACCTTGCTTGCACATTTCTACAAACTACTATACTGGATACATGTTTATGAAAAACTAGTAAGGGAGTGTGCAGCACCTGGAGTGCTGGTATCTTCCCGGCCAGTGGCCAAGTAAAATAGGGCGACACAAAAATAGGAAGTTTATCTACATTGAACTCTTTTGCAGAGACTCTTTTGCTGATAATCCTAAAATAAGCCATGGTGAATATTTCTGGAGAAGCCCAATTAAGACTTTTCTGTGGAGAAAGCGGGTGCCACTTCACTAGTTCCTTCCCACCTCTCAGGTTCTGCTTTGCTCCGGTATACTGGTTCCCAGTTAGTAGTAGATATCTACTGGACGATGTTATTGCTAACCTGTAGAAATTCAATTGAATTTTGTGAGTTGAACTTATATTACTTTAGAATTTTTTACATATGTGTATATTCATTGGGATTTCACATAGGAATAATTTTTTTAAATTGTTATTAATTCTAATATTTTTTAAAAAAAATTTAGTGGGCTGAGGATATAGCTCAGTTGGTAGAGTGCTTGCCTTGCATGCACAAAGCCCTGGGTTCGATCCCCACCACCACAGTTGTTGAAAGACAAAATATCAATTATTTTATTTATTCATTTTTCATGTGTGCTGAGAATCAAACTCAGTGCCTCACACATGCTAGGCAAGCATTCTACCACTGAGCCATAACCCCAGCCCTTCCTCTCTAATTTTAAACCTTTTATTTCACTTTAAGCCTTACTGCATTGGTTAGGACTTCTGGTATAATGTTGAATAGGAATGCTAAGAGTAGACATCCTAGGGCTGGGGTTGTGGCTCAATGGTAGAGTGCTCGACTAGCATGCATGAGGCACTGGGTTCAATTCTCAGAACAACATACATGTAAAATAAAAATATTGTGTCCACCTAAAACTGAGAAATAAGGAATCTCTCTGTCCTTTGGGTGCCACAGTTGCTCTGAATGGACAGTCATTTTCCTCTTCCTCTGAGTTGTGGCTCCTCCAATCCTATTGGGAGCCCGCTTAGACCTGCTGCATTAGAGACTGGAGAAAAGAAAGAGCAATTTGGGATTTCTCCACTTTTTTCAAACATTTTGAATTCCCTTCTTGGCCCCTTGAGCATTAAATGTAGGGCTTTTCTTGCATCTCTGTCCATGGCCCACCATTGCTGACTCTTACACATAGGTCTCTGGGTTATTGAGACCAGTAATTCTATCCACCCTGAGAGGCAAACACTTCCTTTCTGGCCTCTGGGTATTTTTTTTCCTTCTTAATTTCCTGAAAGATCAACTACAAATTTCAAAAAAATATTTTTGATATGCTATATGTGGTATTTAAAGACGTCTATAGTAAGTACTAGAAGAATGTTATCTCCCAAATTGGAAGAAGTTTAACAACCTTTAAATTTTAATCTCTCACTTTTCCCCAAAAATAACTGATCTAGTAAATGTTACTAATTAACAAATTAACTATAAAATTTGACATTCGTAAAATGTTAAAAACAGTAATCTAATTTGGAAACTTAAAACACCTGTTCTGAATGCTGGGGCAAGAAGAACTCACTTTGATTTGCTAGATAGATTTAGGAACTAAGAAATAATTTGCCGCTAAGGCATGTAGACAAAGAGAAAAGCTGGGAGGAGTGTATTCAGGACTCATTGTGAATGTACTTGTTTACGTTAATTTATATGTTTAAGTAAAAAAGTCAACTGTTGTCCCTTTTCCTACTTCACTTTTTTGCCTTATAGGAGCGAATGGATGGATTTAAAAAAAAGAGTATTTGGCATTACAAAAAGCCAGCATGGCTTCTTTAAAATAAACTATATCCCAAATAAAATCAGAATCAGGAATGGAGACAGAGGAGTTCCTAATAACTCTGAAATGAGAAATGAAAAAGCTCACAGTCAAGAGAATCACCCTCAGGAGAAGGCTAATGCTCCAGGACCACAGTTTGTGAGTGGAGTGATTGTGAAGATCATTAGCACAGAACCTCTACCTGGCAGGAAACAAGTTCAGGATACTTTGGCTGCAATCTCAGAAGTTATTTATGTTGATTTGTTAGAAGGAGATACAGAATGCCATGTCAGATTTAAAACTCCTGAGGATGCTCAAGCAGTATTGAATGCATATACTGAAATTTTAAAAAAAGCACTGCTGGAAACTCGAGGTCCTTTCTGGTGATCACGAATAGAGGTATTGGCAGAAGATTTTGGTAGATAGACAGGCCAAACTTAACCAGCCTCGGGAAAAGAAAAGAGGCACTGAGAAGTTAATCACCAAAGCTGAAAAGATCAGACTGGCAAAGACTCAACAAGCAAGTAAACACATTAGATTTTCTGAATATGATTGAAAAAATTAAAGTTCACCTCTTAATTTCACTGGATACTTAAGTGATTCTGGGAAAATCCATTTTTATTATGGTAGAAATACATAATGAATGTATTTCTAAAATCTGCATTTAATTAAAAAACTTTGTTCCTTAAAAATAAAATAAAATAAAGACGTCTATAGTAGGAAGGTTGTTATTTTCTATATTGCTAGACTTGGAAGTCAGGATTCTAAGACTTATTAAGAAATATGAGGCGCTGGGGTTGTGGCTCAGCGGTAGAGCACTCGCCTAGCACGTGCAAGGCCCTGGGTTCAATCCTCTGCACCACATAAAAATAAATAAGTAAAATAAAAGTTTTTAAAAAATATGAAAGGGTCATGATCTGCACAGTGGCAGCCTGGTGATGTGAAGAGTACAGTGCAGAGCTTCTGAAATCTGGGCACCCAGCATTGCTTGACCATTTGCCAAGTCATTTGAACTGAGGCCACTCACTGAAGCAAAGCTCTCTAATTTTATCATCCATAAAATTTTCTTCTATTTTTAAATTTGTATGTCCTCTTTTCTCTGTTACAGTACGTGCAATGTTTTTGAACTTATTCTCCATGTTTCTTAACTTTTATATTTCCCATCTCTTTGTCCACTTTGGGAGAATTCCTGGGCTGACTCTCCTCTTACAAATGTACCTTTTTGGCTGTGGTTATTCTACTATTCAATCCATCAAATGAATTTTTACTTATTCATTTATTTTTGTTATGAAACAGGTGCTCTCTATTTTCCTCTTCTGGTTGATGGTATGATCCCAATAGCTATTTCTTTATCTTATGGGGATCCTGCCTTTTCTTTGTCTATATTTACTTTTATATCAAAGTTTGAATTTCTGAGCACTTTAAAAATGAACTCAATATCTTTTTTAATAAACTTTTCTGGAGATTCAATTATACTCTCTCTAAAGTTTTGTTCAGGTTGTATTATTAACTGTGTCCATGAATGCTAAGTTGGTTTTTTTTTTGTTTCTGGAATGTGGCTCCTTTATTTTTAGCGGTAGCTTTCCTAGATATGTGTTGATTCTTGGTGATGCTTTCTGGCATTTTTTATACTAGAGATTTCTCTGAAAATGATATCTATTACTGCAACCGGACTTCAGTAATTGCGGGAGAACATACAGTAATATGTGAACAGTCCAATGTGTCAATATTCTATCTTTTGAACAGGGGGCCCTCTACTCTTCCTGGATATGATCAGACACCAAGGTGTCTGGTCTATAAACTTCCTGTTCTGTTGAGGTGACATGTACTACTTGGTAAAGGGGACTATTAGGAAAGCATGGTGGAAGGAGAAGCTCAATCCTGTGAGTTTAAAAAAAAAAACATCCTGTTGGCTGCTGAGGGTTCCCTCTGCTCCCTATATTCACAGCCCCAAGCTCAGAGCGTTCCCAGATCCATTGCCATCTCTTGGAGTAGTCCTTTCTGCCCCATACTGTGGGCTGTGGTTTCTACTTTGATTCCCATTCTACTGGCTATTTGTCTTTCAAAGATATGCTAGTCCTCAGGGGCAGCCCCATCTAATATTTCAAATCCATTATGAATTTAGAAGTAGATCTCTACTATTTCTTCTAATTGTTTCAGGCAAGAAAAGATAACTGAAGTAATGCTGAATCATCCATCTTGAGTTCCTCTGCGTATAATTTTTTTTCTGTTTTTTAAGTTAAAGTACTAACATGGAATCATCTTTCTGTTTAGTTATTAAGCTATAATGTCTACATTCAACTTTTTGAACTGTCTGCTCTTGTGTTCAGTTCTACCACATCATTATTACTTAGCTCTGTGGTCAACACTTAGTGGATGTTCAAAAAATATTTGTTCAGCTAATATGCAATATCCTCCAAAAAGCACACAAAGGTTAGCTGTTTGTGATCATTGTTAATTAATACAAACTAATGGACGTCTAAACAATTTTATTCCCAGGATAAGTAGGAAAACTGTATTTTGAAAAATGTGGACTTCTTCAGCTATACCTTTAGAAGGAGAAAAAGTTAGAAGCTGTTGATCTTACATAGTAGTGTTATGGGGAGCCACTTCAGAAAACACTCTAAGTCCGAATTCAAATCAATGAGAGCTTTATTTACCTGGCCAGGGACTGTCACCCACCCACAGAGACTGAAGCTCTGTTGGAGAACAGAAATTTCCTGACCTGTATCCTGGGGACCTAAAGTCGAAAAACACAACTCAGGGGCTTTCCTTAGTGTCATGCAAGCAAGCCAATCATAGAAGCTAAGGCAGCAATTGCACAGCAACTCACAGTTGCATCTTGGATTTGAGCAGGTGTTAGAAAACTGTATCTTGAGTTTGAACAGGTGGTTAGTGGGGGCAAGAATCTACTTCAAAGTCTTGGGTCACCAAGACCACCATATCCTGGTTGAGTACATTTTGCGGGGCACAAAGTACAGAAAACAATATATTATAAGAAAACAGCTCATGTAACAGGTTTTTTTTTTTTTTAATAGAAGGCAGCAAAATGGAGTCTTAGGCCTGTCTATGACAGTTCTTGCTTTATAATTGTCTTATCTCACTTATCAAAATCTTATATCTATAATCTATATTTTTTACTAATCTATAACCTATAACTTACATTCTTGATTTTATTTATCAGTTCACACCACAACAGTAGAACTGAAAGGATGACTTTGGTCACCCTAGCACTGTGTCTTATCAACTGGCCTCCTAGCTCTGGGAGTCTAAAGAGAATTATTCCGACACACAGCTCATCTTGTCTTTACAGGATATAAACACAATGCAATCAGCTTGCTTTGGACATAAAGAACGAGGTGTGGGAGGAAGTAGGCCAGGCAGGGCCAGGAAACCACTGCCATCTCATCTCCATTTTGTGCCTCACAGCAGGAGAGTAAGCAGGTGAGGATCTCAGCCACCCCTGCCCTGGGCCACATGCTATGTTGAGTTTTCAAATTCAAGGCTAGAGCCTCCATCTGAAAAGAGATTTCCACTTTTCTAGTCCCACTGCTGCTTAGCTTTCAGGATAATATCAGGGTGGTGAAGGTCCTGGTCATCTCTGTCCTGCCACCTCCAGGCCTAATTTATCCCTTTTCTGCCAGAGCACAGCCCCCTTCCCTTTGGCTCCCTCTTCATGAGTCCACCCTTGTCTGTCCATTCTGCAGCCACCGCTTTGGCATTACCCTCTGGGCTGGCCCAGGCACTTGGAGCCCTCTTCATGGTTTTCCAACCTGGAGAGTCACAGGATTGGAGGTTGGGATTCCCTTCTCTCCATTCCATAGGCCGATGGAGGGGCCCTGACTGTCATGATTGGCTGGTCATCAGTCACACGGTGTTCCCACATACCACACTCAGTGATCACATCCAGGAAGTAGAAGAGACTTCCTGGTGAATGAGTCCCTGAGGAAGCTTGGTCACGACATTCACATCAGGGACTCAACAACAGGCTCGGTGGGCAAAGAAGAGAGGACTGGCAGAAGACAGCTTCCTTCAGTCCCTTGGTTCTCATTGTTAATCATTAGCATATTCTGAAAAGCCATGGCTGGAATGCCAGTTTCTGGTTCTCCACCGTTGATTCTCCCAACTTTGCAGTCTTTGCCTCAAAGGCTGGGAGCTCCTGCCAGGTTACTAGATGGTCATAGGACTGAGGTCTTCAGGTTAGAGTGGGAGGAAGAGATGTGGGCAGGAGGTATCAGAACTTTAGGTCAGTTGTCATGATGTTAAGGGCTTGTGGCTCTTGTAAAATCAAACACAGGCCAGAGATCAGGAATCCCTGTTGAAAAGTAAGCGATTGAGGGCTTCACAAATTGGTTAGGAGCTACCACAAGTAATCCTAAAATTGATACTCCCTTATCTACAAACAGCACTTTACAAAGCACTCTGACATCCATTATGCCATTGAAGCCTTCAATTTTGTGAGGGAGAGTGGGGAGGTTTCATTTATTTTCTTTCTGTTTTGTTTCTGGATGCTGGGAATGGAGCCCAGGGCTTTGCTTGTGCTAATCACGGGCTTACCACTGAGCTTCACCCCCAGATTGTGGTTTGTATTTCAGCCCTACAGATAAAAACAATGAAGCCAGCAAGTGTTACGGCCAACGTCCCAACCTGGGTCTCCCTTATCTTGTTGTTGTACATGAGGTCTCCATTGACTCTGTGATGTTGCTGGGATGGGAAGTGTAGGGGCATCTGACTCTGCATGTTCAAGCCCTTGAAGCTGCTTCTGCTGTGGACGGTGTGAGCAGGCATGGCTGTGAGGTCTCTAGAGGAGTCCCAGGGCCACCCTCTCATGGTCAGCATCGCCCATCTTTGGCTCTGCAGGTATGCATAGGCAGACATCTGCTGGTGGGAAAGTTACTGTTCCAGAGCTTTGGCTTCCCAAGATGCCCCAGCCCTGCCTCAGAGCAGTCAGTCAATTTCATAAGTAAAGTAGTTGCCCTGCAGATTCCCCTCTCCCCTCTTCAGCAGCGGAGCCCTCTTGACCTGCTCAAGGGCAAAGCCACAGCCAAGGTGTGACTCCTTTCCTGGCCTTCATCTGATTAAAGAAGTTGGTTGCTTGAGCAAGGCTCAGAGGAGGCAGAGGAGGCTCTGTTCCTGTACCCCAGCTCTAGTGGGTCCCCCTGGCTGTCTGAGCTCTGCTTTCTGGGGAGAAGAACTATAGACATTTGAAGGGAGAAGAAAACATCATTGCTGCTAGAACCTAACTATGGATTTTCCAAATTACTTTTGTTTCAGACCACAATAGTGGTATTCGTTAATATTAGAAAACCTAAACTATTCAGATCAGCACAAAGAAGAAAACAAATAATGCCATTATAGTGGAAAACAAATTCCACCATTTGGATTTAACTACTACTAAGATTCTAGAGTTGTTTTTCTCCCCTTTTGTGGGACTGGGAATTGAATCCAAGGGCCCTATACCACTGAGCCTTTTAAATTTTAGTCTTGCTAAATTGCTCTGGTTGGCCTCAAATTTGTGATCCCACCTCAGTCTCCCAAACAGCTTGGATTACAGGTTCATGCTTTAAAATACAGGCATCAATTTGGAGTTTTTGTCTTAAGAATATACTACATACCCAAACAGGCATGTATGCATTTACACACGCGTGCACACACACACACGATTACATAAGCACTTTCTAAAATTGTAGTTTTGTATAGTTTTTCCCTTGTTGTGGTATAAATACATATGATTATATATTCTTCATTATTATTATTTTTATTTTGGTACTGGGGATTCAACCCAGGGTGCTTTCCCACCAAGCTACATCCCCAGCTCTTTTTATTTTTTGTTTTGATACAGGGTCTTGCTAAGTTGCTTAGGGCCTCTCTAAGTTGCTGAGGCTGGATTTGAACTTTCGATCCTCCTGCCTCAGCTTCCCGGACTGTTGGATTACAGACATGTGCCAGTACACCCAGCTCAATATTATTTTTATTGACTGTGTAATATTAATTCCATTGTATAGATGGATTTGTGAGATCATTTATTATTTATTCATGTATTCATTGATTCATACCAGGGATTGAACCCAGGGACACTTAACCACTGAGCCACCTCCTCAGCCCCTTTTTTATTTTGAGACAGGGTCTCAGCAAATTGGATCTCACTAAGTTGCTTAGGACCTCACTCAGTTGCTGAGGCTGGCTTTGAACTTGTGCTCTTCCTGCCTCACCTCTTGAGCTGCTAGGATTACAGGCATGTGCCACCATACCCGGCAAAATAATTTATTTTAATCACTCCGTACTTTTCAATATTGTGGCTCTGTCATTTTTATTGATTCTTTTTAGTTATACATATAACATTAGGATATATTATGACGTAACCACAAAAGCATGGAATACAATTTGCTCTAATTCAATTCCAGCACTTACCCCCATTCTCTCCCCCATTCCCGATCCTTGACTCTACTATTCTTTCTGCAATTTATTTATAGTTTTTTTTTTAATTAGTGTTTTGTGGATATGCTTGATATTGGGATTCACTGTGCATACTCATGTATGTACATATGAAAGTTTGGTCAGATTCATTCCACTGTTCTTCCCTTTTCCTATTTCACCCTCACCCCCAATCCCCTTCCTCCACTCTGAGGATCTTATTTTGATAAAATTTCCTCTCTTTTTTTTTTCCTTTCAGTCTCTCTCCACACCCATTTTGGATTAGCTTCTGCATATCAGAGAAAACATCCAACCTTTGACTTTGGGGACTGGTTTATTTTTTTTTTTTTAATTTTTTAATATTTATTTTCTAGTTTTCGGTGGACACAACATCTTTGTTTGTATGTGGTGCTGAGGATCGAACCCGGGCCGCACGTATGCCAGGCGAGCGCGCTACCGCTTGAGCCACATCCCCAGCCCGGGGACTGGTTTATTACACTTAGCATGAAAATCTCCAGTCATTCATTTACTGGAAAATTCCACATTTGCCAACCTTGGGTAACATTTTAAAAATCATTACCAATTTGATATGTGAAAAATTCTCTCTTATAATTTTGATTAATAATATTTTTAAAATCACCAGCCTGGTTAAATTTTTTTCTATGTTGATTGGGAATGAATATTTCATTTTTGCAAACTTAATTGTCATGTTTCCCTTGTCCATCTTTCTTTTGGTATGGGAACCCCATGAAGTTTAATACACTGGGTTCATGCTTGGCTTGTCACCTGCTGACAATGTTTTTTGGGTCACAGACACTCTGAGGGTTGTTCTTTCATTAAGACACTGACATCTAGGTTGCAAGGCATCTCTTAGATATATTCCTTGCTAACTTTGCCTTACAAATGTTCTTGTTCACTACTGAGCCTGGGAAAAGGGATGGCCCCAAGGCTCAAGAATTCTGGAAGGATTTTAAACTGTCTGATTTTTAGGATTAACAACTAAGAACATAAACATGAATCACATACCTGAGGATGACGTGCAGCTGGTACAGGATAGTTTAAAATCCTATCCACTCTGGGTTTTAATATATATATATATATATATATATATATATATATATATATATATATATAGAGAGAGAGAGAGAGAGAGAGAGAGAGAGAGAGAGGTTGCTGCTCAGCCTGGAAGTACAGAAAAACCAGGGCTTCACACCTTCATCCGATTTTTCCAGTGTTAGGTCTTCAGATCTATCAGTCTACAGTATTTAGACTTGGGGTGTGGGGGAGCTGGGCTTAAGCTGCAACAGAAAAGATGGCAAAAATTTCTTTTTTTTTCCAGTACAAAAATATATATATATATATATTTAGACACGGTCTCACTAAATTGCTGAGGCTGGCCTTGAACTTGGGATCCTCTTGCCTCAGCAGTTGCTGTGATTACAGGTGTGCGCCACAGATAGTGTGCTTTGTTTGTGCTTAAGTATTGTTAAGTATTGTGCTTTGTTTGTTTTCAAGTATTGATTGCTATTCTTGAAAGATAGCTTTACTGGTGACACAGTTCTGCACCCACAATGGCTTTCTCTCAGTGCATTGGAGATATCATTACTAGTGTTTCCTTGTTTTGTTGCAATTTGATAGTTTGTTCCCATGGCATCTGTCCCCTTTGACTTGAACCCTTGGTATGTAGTGACACAAGGAGTAGAGAACAGCAGTGGGGCCAGAATCATGCTGGGTCTTCCAGCCATGGTAAAGATTTCAGATTTTACTCTGAATGTGGGAGCTCAACAGAGTACAGTTCTTTGCCCCATAAGAGGTAGGAGTGGGCATTGGGGTGTTTGGGACAGTTGGTGGAACCGTTCCAGCCATTCTAGTACCAAATGGAAATGAATTTTTAGTGATTTGCTCTTTACTATGTTCCATGTCGCAGATTCCTTCCTTTGATTCAGAGACAAAATTAAAAGAATGTTTGCATTTATGAGTAATGCTTCTAAATCCTTTTGTATTTAAGAATGTGTGTGTCTATTTTGAGTATCCTGATGTGGATGTCACAGGCTTGCTGTCCTTGCTGTTCTAAGTGTTTCGAGTACTGATCCCCAGGGTGTTGGCTTTCTAGTTTGAATGGGGCTAGAGCGCCCCGGGGCCTGCTGGGAAATGACATTTTGGATGTGCTCTTTTAGGATATAATAGCTCAGAAGAAACGCCTGGCAGACAACCAGGGATGGCCAAGTTCTTGTTTCTTTTATGGTTTGCTCTCAGAGAGCAGCCGTGCTATGTCAAGGACTCTAATAACTAAAAAGCAGTATCTGTCGCCTTTGGCTCTAACCCTGGCTGCAGTTCTGACCCCAACAGGTCACACAACTGGTGCTCCTTTTTGGTTTTTTTCAAATGAGGTCTCCACTGTGTAGTAACCTCCTTTTCCCAACCCGTCAGTAGTCTCAGGAAAGTATATTCAGGATTGAAATCCTCTATCCCTCAGTTTCTCCTTGCCTTTCTTATTGCACCAAGCCTCCAGCTTGGAAATGAATTTTCAGTGATTTGCTCTTTACTATGACTATTTACAATGACTGTCCATGTCACCTAGGCAGCTGGACACTGTTCCCAAGGACGTGGTCCTAGTTATGCTTACATCCATATCTAGTGCCCAGAACTTCTTATGATCAAGAAATTTGGGGGGTCTGGGATTATGGCTCAGCGGTAGAGCGCTCACCTAGCACGGGCGGGACCCGGGTTCGATCCACAGCACCACATAAAAACAAAGGCATTGTGTTGTGTCCATCCACACCTAAAAAAATAAATATTAAAAAAAAAGAAATTTTTGCCATCTTTTCTGTTACAGCTTAAGCCCAGCTCCCCCACACCCCAAGTCTAAATACTGTAGACTGATAGATCTGAAGACATAACACTGGAAAAATCGGATGAAGGTGTGAAGCCCTGGTTTTTCTGTACTTCCAGGCTGAGCAGCAACCTCCTCAAAGCTTCTGGCATCACAGCCCAGAGAGGAAGAAATGCATTTTTAAGACTGTCAAACAGCAAGGCAATAATGGTGACAATCATAAAAAGAAAAATCTGGACTTGGTTCCAAGGTTTTCCAAGTTTCTTATGCAGATGGCACAATGAATGTGTGGGAAACACTGATTATAATCTCCAACTTATACAAAAGGTCAGAGGAGACACAAACACCAAATCTAAAAGTCCAACTAGAGAAGTTGAGTCTGTCTAAAATACAGCCTTAGGAGTCCCTGGGAATATTTAAAGATGAAACCAAAGCTATTTCCAGATGTTTGTCCAGCAGTTCTGAGCGTTTCTCTAAAGGGGTCCCTCCCACCTTTCCTACAGCAGGATGGGTACTTTGGATTAACTTTACGGAGCCAGTTTTGGTCTTGGAAGACACATTATGCTTCTTGTCCTTTATCTCCCTAGAGGAATGTTGGATATCAGCATCTGTCAATAAAATGTATACTCTCATTCTAAAACAAGCTGGCTTCCATCATAGTTCTCAGAGATTGGAGTAAGCCTGAGTGATCCGGGCAGCTCTAGAAGCATGTCCTTAAATGTTCAAGAAAGGTTCCCCCAACAGAATGAAGGAACAGGGTGACAGAACAGCATGGAACATGGGGGGGGGGGTATCTTTTTTGTAACTTCACACATGCTGGATGAAATTCCCATGCCTGACGCCATTCCACAGGCATGTTCAGATTACAGGTTGGAGCATAAAAAGGACAGCTGTGGGCATGTACAGTGGAATGCCAATAACCCAGCCCCCTGTCACTCGATTGCCACTAAGTGACATTATTGTTGAGATAACTTCAGTCCATTCTAATGTATTTTATTTTCTATTGACACCTTTTATTCAGTTTTTAACCACATCAAGGAGAATCAAATGTCCAATTTTCTAAATGGCAATTTTTCCACATCAGAAGGTTGTCATAACACTCAAAGAATAAACAAGTTGGATTTTTTTTCTGCCTCCAAAATGTTTATCAAATACTGTATTTCTCACAGGCTTTGAAACACTTAGAAAATACTTAAGAAATATTCCAATGAACGAAACATACCAAACGTCAGTAATAAGCAAGACATATTCCTTTGGGGAAATGGCTGTTTAAAAAAAAAAACACACAGTTCATTTTTTTTCTTCTTTAAAAATTTGTTACTCCTAAAATAGCACAAAACTGGAAGTGAAGGACTAGAAGGCCAGGAGAGGAAAGGAGAAGGGAGGGAGCACACACCATTAACACAAAAAGAAGTAAAATTGTACAAACATAAGCAGTTTATAAGACTAGGGTCATCTTACTCCGAGATAACAAGACTGGTTGAGAAATTTACCATTCTGCAGAAGGCAGGGATTTTATGAAGATCAGTGAAGATTAATTCACTGCCTTGGAGCAAACCCCTTCCCTCTCCAAATCCTGGTTTCTTCATCAAGTCTCCATGGGCAGGGCTTCTCATTCCACCACCCCGCCCACCTCCAGGGCCTCCAGGACCTTGCAGGAGATTATCTCGACAGTCCCCTTCCCTGGCAGCTCGAGTCTTCTTTTCCACATTCAGCAGGACTTCACCTCGGAACGTGGTGGGCCTGTCACTAAGGACCTCTGAACAAGCTCAGGATCATCAAACACAAGAAAACCAAAATTGGGTAATTTTCCACCACAATTTATGTGTAGCTCCATGACATTCCCATAATTTAGAAAGAAATCCTTACGTTCTGATTTGTTCACCTCATGAGGCAGGTTGCCATTTGAAGAGATGGTGACCGTCAGGGTGTCTCGTAGTTCTTCGGTGCTCAATATCACCTTGCTCGCCAGCCTCACAGATTGGTTTGGGTTCCCTCTGAGGAGGAACATCTATTCATTGTTCTTATCCTCTTTGACCTCTCTGAGGCCTCTGTGGTAGAATCTGAGGTTCAGGCTCAGGCTCTGGATGGGCTGTGAAGCTGGTCCTTTAACAACAGAAGGTGGTATCCCAGGAACAGGAATAGATCCATTTGGAAGAAGGTTCTTACTGGTCACAGATGACCAAGAACATGTCCTCAAGTCTTCCTGTACTGTCTGAGTTGGTCTGTAGGTCCTGGAGAAGGACTCCTCTGAGATCCTCAGGAGCGGCTTCTTCTAATACCGTCTGACTTTTCCTCTTGGATTTCAGATTTCAGATATTACTCTGGTTCAGGTTCAGGATGACTCTCTGGTTCAGAAACAGTCTTCTCTAAATGTTCTTCCAAGTCATTGCTGACAGTCTGATGGTAGAACGTTCCAGAACCATCAGATACCACCTCAGGTGTCTGCTGCCTTTCTGCAGGTTCCTTTACTTCTCCTTGATTCCTCCTGAGTCTTGGTGACAATACCACCAAGGAACTCATGGTGGTGTCTAAGGTATTATGAGCCCAGAATTTATTTGCAACAGAGCACTTAGGAGCAAGGACAAACGTCTGCATGAATCTCCACAAAGCCTCCTGGTTGTTTGATAGCCTCCCCATCACCTGGACCACCACACGATCATTTAGAGTAGCATGGGTATCAACATGGCAAATTTTGGTGTGGCCTTGGTAGAGTTTTGTGTCTTCACTTTCCTGTGACTTTCTTTCTGTCCAGAGACTGCATCTTCTGGCTTTCCATTTGAATCCAATCCCCCATGGACATGGGAAGAGTTCTTTCCATAAAACCTATGTAGCATGTCTAGGGCCTGGATTCAGCCATGTGTAATACTTTCTCACAGATTCCCATCTGACCAACAAGGGACTCTGCTTCCTATAACCATTGCTTTGGTCAATTCAACTTGTGCAGCTGAGCAGAAGAGGAACAAGCTTTGCCCCACAGCACAGAAGGTGGCAGAAATCCCCTATGCAAGTGTGTCTGCGCATTCTAATATATTTTTTAAAATCATTCTGAGGGGCTGGGGTTGTAGCTCAGTGATAGAGCACTTGCCTAGCACATGTGAGGCACTGGGTTCAATCCTGAGCACTGCATGAAAGAAGTAAAATAAAGGTATTATGTCCATCTACAACTAAAAATATTAAAATAAAATAATTCTGAAACTTTGGGGCAAATCCTGTACACTCTATCAGTTAATGGTTTAGGGTCTCTGGTTTCTCCCACTTTGTCTTGATCAAGGAACACAGGGTACCTCAACTGCTCTGTGACCTGTTCAGCTGCTGAGTTTTGCAGCAGACTTGAGCCAGCCCCTATTTTAGACTGTGACTCAAAATGAAAAACAAAAAGGACTGGGGATGTGGCTCAGTGGCAGAGCACCACTGGGTTCAATCTCTAGGAACAAAAAAAAAAAAAAAAAAAAAAAGAAGAAGAAGATATCCATCAATGGCTGAAAGGATAAACAAAATGAAGCATATACATACAATTGAAGATTGAAGATTTATTTAGTCTTAAAAAGGAAGGACTGACACATGCTACAATGTGAATGAACCTTGAGGATGAGTACCTTATATGTATTAGCCAGGATTCTCAGTTAATCTCATAAAAAAACACCTTCACAGAAACATCTGGAATAATGGTTGGCCAAATATCTGTGACCCAGGCACATGGACATAGAATTAACAATCACATTATGTTGAGTAAAATGAGCCAGTCACAGAGAGATACTGTATGAGTCCACTTATGTGAGGTCCATACAGTAGTCAAATTTGTGGGGACAGAAAATGGAAGGGTGGTTGCCAAGTGGGCAGGGGGAAGTAGAGAGATAGGTAATGGGTACAGAATTTCAGTTTTGCATGAGGAAAAGTGTTCTGAAAATGGCACAGCAACATGAAAGTACTTACTGAACAGTATGCAAAAGAGGGGTTAAGATGGCAGGTTTTGTTAAGGTATGTTTTACTACAATTAAAAAGAGAGAGAGAGAACAGGGAATGTTCACCATTAAGAAATGCCCATATTTGGAGGTGGGTAAAGGAAGATGAGCAAGTTTAATCAAAGAAGTAGAAAGTAAATTACCCCTGGGATCAAGCCCCAGAACCCAAAATAAATAAATAAAAATAATAAGTAAAAAGGACTTACTTATTGTTTTGGGTTCTGGGGATTGAACTCAGGGGTGCTTGACCACTGAGCAACATCTCCAGCCCTTCTCATTTTTTAATTTTGAATCAGAATCTCACTAGGTTGCTTAGGGCCTTGCTATGTTGCTGTGGCTGGCTTCGAACTTGTGATCTTCCTACCTCAGTCTCCTGAGTCTCTGGGATTACAGATTTATTTTTAGATAGGGTCTTACTGTTATGCCCATGCGGCCCTGAACTTGGCATCTTCATGCCTTAGTCTCTGAAGTAGCTGGGCTTGGAAACAACTCCATGATCATGAAATCGACACCTGTGCCAATTGATTCATTTATCATAATAAATAAATTGGCACAAGTATCGATTTCATGACCATGTTCTGAGGGCTGTAAGGACCCTGGGTGGCAGCATTCAGTCCCTTTGACCCTCTGGGTCCCCGGCTTCTCATCCTGACCCCGAACTCAGATCTGTGTTCATGGACCTAACTTACTATTCTATTCTGTCAAATGTGAGCCTTCTGTGAAATAATGCCTGCGTGGCATTGCCCTGAGAAACCTGCTGCCCAGCCACCAGGCCTGGCTCGTGTCACAGACACAGAGATCTGCCAACAGCCCAGATGGCAGGGTCTCTGACCAACCTCCTGACATTGAAAAGAAAGGTCTGCTAAGAAAGGTCTTTTGCTGGGAACTTGGGGTTTCTCTCAGGAGTTGATTTGAAATAGATCATCAAGCATGGAGAAAACCTGCTTTCTGAAACCACGTACTGGTTAAGTTTGGATCTTAACCACTTCTCAGGGTGGTCCGCCCCAATCCTTGCATAAATACCTCCCTTGAATGTTGTACCTGAGGGAGAGACACAGCTCCAAAGCAGAGCAAACCTTCCTCAGCTCCAGAAACCTTGAAACCCTCTTACCTGCTCTGTGCAGTTGTAACCTAGGCACAAGCAATTCAACAGCCAAATGATAAACAAGCTATGAATGCCAGAGTTTTCCCCCAGCACTTATCTACCAGTGACTCTCAGGAACAGTAGCAGCCCCAGGTAATGTGCTCTCAGGGGCCACAAATCCGCCTTGCCTTCGTCTAACCTGCCTTCCACACAGCCACCTGAACGGTCATTATAAAACATCAGGTGAGCATGGCCCTGTTCTTCCATTATTAATATCATTAGGATACTCAGGACTAGCTGCCACATTGGGGAAATGCCAGTTCTCCACACCTTAAAATATAAGTTTATTTCTCATTCATGGAAAACCCTTCTCCATCTACTACTTATATCACATGGAAGGAATGTGTTCCTCCAGGTCTGTCATGGAGGGAAACAACGGCCTTTGACCACTTTGTCACTTTCACTTGCAGTCCATCGGTCTATAACGCCTTGTAGCCAGGGGGCAGTGGAAGTGTTTTGCAAAATTTTCTACCCAAGTTCAGCACCTCTCATGGCAGAGAAATATAAAGGCAGTTTACCCCCAGAATGTCTGCAGGACTATCCCAAAGGGGGTTCATCAAGGCCACCCTTTCTTAAAAAGTATTCAACAGCTCAGACTTTGCATACTGCTCCTGGTTATATCCATATTTGTTTTAGTATGAAAGTCTTTGTAACTTTTGGGAAATACCACCTGATCCATTGGCTCTGGGGAAGCACCCTCAGGTGCTCTCAGTTTCAGTGCATGGGGCTGGAAACACAGATTCAGGCAGTGTTCCTTCTCTGCCTGAAGCCGTGATGTGTGGAAGATCCAAACTGAACCAGTACGTGGTTTCAGAAAGCAGGTTTTCTCCATGCTGGATGATCTATTTCAAATCAACTCCTGAGAGAAACCCCACGTTCACAATGAGGGGGTGTGGTATTACCTTTTGCTTCTGGGAGATGTTCCTTTAAGTGGGTCTGATTGCCGAGAGGCTAAATCTCCTCTGTCCTATGACTGAATGACCTGTTCATCTTCTCTCATCATTTTAGGGAAATGTTTAAAGTTTTTTTTTTTTTTTTAACATATATAGAGAGATGACTTTCCTAAATGCCTCATGTTAATGAACTAAGTCTTTAAAAACTACTGTTCACAATAATAAACATCCTTTCTTTGTTGGGATACATATGTGTATGTGTATATAAGACATATGCAGTAAGACTTCACGATAATGCATTGCACTGTGATAGGAGTTCCAATAACTTTAGGCTCCATCAACGCCTGGTGGAAGCTCTTATCCTGGGTGGGAGAAGAGGAAACAGGGAGGGCAGAGGGAGGGCAAGTGGCAAAATGGTAGACAGTGGTCTCTCGGGGTGAGAGGCAGAAGGTAGGCCTCTGCTTTCCCCAGTCTGTCATAAGATCCAGAATTGTCCCAATCCATTTCTCAGTTGGACCTCATGGCCAGAGCCCTCGGCTGGGCTGGACCTGCTGAACAGCTTTGCTGCAGTTAAGGCCATGACTCGATGATGCCGTCCTACCTCAGCCAGGATAGAAACTTCTGCTGGGCTCAGTTGTGTGAAAATGTACTTAAAAAAAAAAATCAAAATCAACAGAAATATATCTACTACCTAGTTTTAAAAAATAGAATACCCCCTATCTTTAAGTCCTCTGGATTCTAATTACATCTTCTTTCCTTCTGCATGAACACAGCCATTCTCCTGAATTATATGCAAAATTTCCCCTTGCTTCTCCACAGAGCAGTACTGCATTTGTACATATTCCTATAAATTATGTTTTGTAGAAGGCCATGAACTTGGACTGAGCACCTGTACTAGGCACAACAGACAAAACCAATATAGTTTAATCATAGTAACTGCATTTTAGTTGGTTGTAGAAGGTTCTGTAGCTAATTAACTCATTAAGTTGTAAAGCACTGACTAGTTAAGCCATAACCATGTTGCTGGTTGATTGACAAGCCTGCAGCCAATTAAGTTGTTATCAAAGTCTCTCCTCTCTTTCTCTATAAATGCTATCTGATCACCGTGTGGGTTGGAGTTCTCAGGACTGCTCAGGGAGTGGTTTGGTTCGTGGGTCATTTTTTGTTTTGCTTGGATAAATTGTAAATGTAATTGGTTTAAGGAATCGTCCCTCAACAGGTATGTAATCAGCAGGATCCAAAGCAGAGTGGCAGTGACTCCCAGTAGCACCAAGGAACCAGGAGTCAATCCCTCTGGGCCTAGAGCACTGTCTTCTTGCTGAATCTGGGATTGGTGGGTAAGTTTTCTCCTGGATTCATTTTCTGAGCTGTCTGGATTTGTTTGAGCAAACTTCTTGGTCCAGACGGGGTTGGAAATTTGTGACAGAGACAGGGCTGGGTCCTGTAGGGAAGTCTCAGGTGTCTGTGTCAGATAGCAAAGGAACTGTGTTCATTAGGAACATTGCTGGCTCTTATGAAGAGGCTTTGTGTGTCTGACTGGGCTCAGTAGGAAGGAAAGTTTGCTAAAAACAGGAGTCGTGGCTCTTCTGGATCCAGGGAGTTTAGAACTCCGAATTCTGGAGCTCCACCCAGGGTTAGCTTATGGTGTGAGAGTGCCTATCCTTGGGTAGCACCAAGGATTGGTTTGTGGAGGAGAGGGCATGTGACCTTTTGAGGGTTCATGATGGTTGCAGAGTCAGGAACTGCACTCGTTCAGGCCTGCGAATGCTTCCATTTGAAACTCTGCCCAGTTACATGCATAAGAATTCCCAGAGCTAGGCACAATGGCACACGCCTGTAATCCCAGTAGCTCTGGAGTCGGAGGCAGGAAGATCACAATTTCAAAGCCAGCCTTAGCAATTTAGCAAGGCCCTGTCTCGAAATAAAAACATAAAAAGAACTGGAATGTGACTGTGATTAAGCACCCCTGGGTTCAATCCCCAGGAAAAAAAAAATTTTGCCAGAAGCTGTGCTATTTTAGAAAAATGGGTAAACCTTACCAGAAATAATTTGGAGCATTTTCTTTTTTTCTTTTTCTTAGTGCTGGGGATCAAACTCAGGGTCTTGGGCATGCTATCTAGAAATATTTTGGAATTACAGTGGCCACAATGAGTGCATTTTTTTTTTTTAAGAGTACATTAGAAAAGGAAGGACCAAAAATTCTACAGAAGCTGGGCATAATGGCTTCTGCCTATAGTCCCAGGTACTGGAGAGGCTGAGGCAAGAGGTTCACTTGAGCCTACAAGTTTTATGCTATTCACAGAAACAATGGGATGCATTTTTTTTTCTTGTGGTACTGGTGAAATCCAGGGGGGTTCTACCACTAAACTATACCCCTAGTCTCACTACATTGCTCAGGCTAGTCCTGAATTTGCCATCCTCCTTCCCCAGCCTTCCAAGTAGCTCCGATTACAGGTGTGTGCATGGGGCACAGCTGGGATGCATTTTCAAATGATCACACAGGCTTTTAGAAGCCAAAATGGGCAGCGTTATGGGGGAGGAATCACTATTAGAAGGTGAGCTCTTAGGCCATTGGGTTTGCTTCTTTAACCACCTTTATGCCCTGGTTAAGATCTTTTATTAAAATTTAATTAAAATATTTTTATTTTTTTTTTATTTTAAAATTTGTTCTAATTGTGTATACAGGACAATAGAATGCCCCTTGACATACTGTGCACAAATGAAGCACAACTTCTCATTCCTCTGGTTCTACTGTTCAGATCTTAAGCTTGGAATGATAAGGAGAGGCATCTTTGTCTGGCATTGGAAGTGCTTCGAGTGCCCTGTCGTTGGCAGCCCTACCCTGAACTAGTTAAGTTGGGTAATATTGGCTGGGCTGGGAGCTGCCCATTTTAGTTATTGTGAGATGTGTCTTTAGTGAAGTAAACTTTACCTGTGGAGAAAGTCTCCCTTTGTAAGGTCATCTCCCTCTGCACCTGGAGGAGAGTGAAGAGGCGGGGGCTCAGGTGTGCGAGGGGACGCTCCTTTGACCCTTCTGTCCCGGCCAGGCTTCCTACCTGGGCTTTTCTTGTCTGGGCAGGTAATGGTGTTCAGGCCTGAAATCTCATTTAGAGTAACAATTAGGCAGGTCAAGAAAAGGCACGGACTTTTGACTCAAACCCCTTTCTTGAAATGAGTAAATGGTCAATGGTAAAGAAAATATTCTCAGAGCAAATGGTTTTTGAGAAAGATAAACAGGCCCTAAGGAAAAACAGATGGTTTGTAACAAGATCCATCTGGTGGTGGACTCTCCATCTCTGTGAGAGGAGTTTATCTTCAGAGGATTGACAGTACCTGAGACCCTCTGCAAGAGAATGGAGGGGAACTCGAAGCCTTGTATTTTGGTGTTTTTTCAAGCGCCTTTAATCTCAAGTAATCATACACTAACCCAATATATTTTGAAGTGATATTTCCCTTTGTCCTTTAGTGTGCGTGTATGCGCACATGTGTTGATAATCAAACCCAGGGCCTTGCTTGTGCTGAGCGTGTCTTCTACCCCTCAGCTACACCCCCAGCCCTGTGGTTAACTTTTAAAATGTGTAATTAGAATACAATTAAGAACAAGTAAGTCAGGTGAATGTAAATGATGGATATTTGTAGATCAGACATCTTTTTCAGTAACTTGAGGTTTTAAAGTTATGTTGAATTAAGTGGTAGATATTTATAAAACATCTGAATCATTTTTAAGAGAATTAAAATACTAAAACTTGTAGAATCCACGTGATTCTGACTAATAGTAGATTTCCTGATTACCTTTGTCAATTGGGGTAATCAGGAAATTACTGAAATCTAGAAACTTCTGAAGAAAACTATCCATTATTTTTATTTAGGAAAATATGGAATGTATCCTGACTAGTTACAAAACCTTGAGTAATGACACAAGGTTGACTGAAGCTGATGATAGTGCCGAGCACTTAGCAGATATTTGGCCATCTTTGTATAGAATGTTCTAAAAGAGCCAGGATATGACGATCTGATATGACGATCAGATGTGGTTCCCTCCCTCATGGAGTGTCATAGGACAAACAGACAATTAGCAACAATATAAGAAAGTAAAGGAATTAACTCTGAGTACTACCAAGAGGCTCACCCACACACTGGGTCCCATCTCCACACAGATGGATGGTTGGCTTGAACTCATGACAGACATTTTTTTGTTACTGTTTATTTAGTACCAAACATAGTGCTGGTCTCCGTTTGATGTTCAATAATGAATAAATTCTGCAAGTAGAGAAGTCTGTGCTTGTGCAGTATGAAAGCTAGTTGTATCAGGTTCTGCTAAAAATGAAGGAGTTGTTGTAAGGGGAAACATGTTTCTAAAGGTTATAAGATGTTTGTCTACAATGTCCTGTCAGAAAGCAAGCAATTTTGAACTGTTTTTTCCTAGAAAATAAGGTTACTAATAATTAAAATAATTATATAGTAATTAGAAATAGTTCCTTATGAAGAAAAGGAAGATTTGTCAGTTTAGCTTCTTTTCTAAAAGCACTTGGAGTGAGCTACAGTCCAAGAGATTTTTTTATCATCTTGGAGATGGTTAATGGGAAGGACTCTGACAAGTATGAGGTTTTTTTTTTTTTTTTTTTTTTAATAACTTGGAGAT
Source organism: Marmota flaviventris (assembly GCF_047511675.1). NCBI lineage: Eukaryota > Metazoa > Chordata > Mammalia > Rodentia > Sciuridae > Marmota > Marmota flaviventris. The sequence goes on from NC_092508.1 coordinate 93,792,029, forward strand.
CATATCATTGGAGTAGGTAAGAATTCTTAGAACTCTAAAGGAGAGATTGATTGTTCATAAGACTGCTAATCCAACATCAGGCAGAACAGGAATTGATTGAATACCAGGAAAATGCATTCTCAGAGTTTTGTGCTGGGTTAGCCAAGGCTAAAATAGGGGAGATGTGCCAATCAGATTCCTTAAGCTTGACTCAAATCAGAGTGCCCATGGTGGCCTGTTTAATGGACAGTACTCAGAATGGGCTCTTCTACCCTATTGGCAGGGACTGGAACAAGTTCTCCCTATTCACACTGCAGAAGCTTTGTGATCTTGAACGTTGGGTCAGTATCTTAGAATATAAAGGAACTTCTCTGGATTCCTAGAACTGTACACCTGTTGGAGAATTTAAGGTAAAGTTCACCCAGGAAAAACTTCCTCAGAAGCAGACAATATCTTAAGATGTGGACAGCTTTCCTCAGACATTGAAATTAAGCTTCTCATAATGAGACTTGTAGACCTGTTTTTTTATTTTTTTTCCTTGACAGGACTAGACTCTCTCAACAAGACACATTCTCACCGCATGCTTTAGTTTAACCCAGTTATAGGATGCTAGATTACTTACTTGCTAAATAGGAAGGGCTCTGTACAGTTGCCAATAATTTTTGTTACACATGGGTAAATACATTAAGTACTATGGAGAGTTGGTTTTAAAAACTGGTTATTTAGTTAAAGCAGATGGACTCCTCATCTGGCTCATTTTATGACAACTGGGTTTTGGTTGGCTTGGTGCATGGGGACCCTGGCTAAGGCACATGCTCCAGACCCTTGGTAGTAGTCCTAACAGCAATCTTCCAAGTGTGCTGTATTCTCTGAGGCTTCAAAGCCAGGGCACAGACATCTGCTAAATGCTAAGTGGTATCTCTTCAGCTAGAATGACAAGAACTCAAATGAGTCATGAGGACACAGTAACCAGTGGATAATGCATGGTGCTGATGCCCTGGGTTTTTGGTCAAACTCCCACTAGATGAGAACATGACTGAAGGGGGTGGGATGGGGATTGTTAGATAGTATTTTTAGAAGGCCATGGATTTGGACCAGGTACCTACCTACACTGGGCCCAACACACCAAACCAGTGTAGAGTTTAGTCTCAGTTACTGAACTTTGCTTGGTTGCAGAAGGCCCTGCAGCTAGTTAAGCTGTCACCAGTGGACAGCCTGGGTGACTAGGCTGTAGCCGGTGACATCATTCTCTCACCTGTCTTCTATTAATTCTTTCTCATCGTGTTGGGATTTCCAGAATCTGTTCTGGTTCTGGAAGTTGCCAGATTCGCTATTTGGTTTTGTTTTGCTCAAATAACCTAATTGGTTGAAGGCATTTTCACTTTTAATCTCTCTAAACAATCTATTGTTGAGAGTGGCCTGTCCCCAGTGAGGTGAATGAACTGACACGGCATATGCGTCCCTATGACAAGTTCTTCCGCTCATTTTTGTTTCACCTATTTTCATTGTGCCCTGGATTTGCCAAATGATCTCTTCTACTGTTGAATGGCATCAAGGTTTCCAGTCTGTGGGGTTTTGTACAGTGTTGTGTGATCAGGGATGTTTGTGTCTCCCGGGGCCACAGGTATGAATGCTTCTCTGAGGCAGTGGTTCTCAAACTTGAATGTGCACCACCTGGAGGGCTTGCTGAACAGATTGTTGGACCCTGCCCCAGATTCTGGCTCAGTGGCTCAGTGGGTCTGGATGGCTGGAGAATTTGTTTCTAACAAGTATCCAAGTAACGAATGCTGCTGGTCTAGGGACTGCCCTTTGAATGCCACTACCTAAGCACACACTGGGAACATTTACTGGGATGTAGTGTATGTGCTTGTTCAAACTCTTATCAGGTAATGCACAATTATTTTCCAAAGTTGTACCAATTTATACTCCTGCCAGCAGTGAAGTGTTCCTTTTGCTTGAAATCCTTGCTAATACCCGGATATTGTTTAACATTGGCACCCACCTTGTATGTGTGAAACGGTATCTTGCTGTGACTTTGATTTGCATTTATCAAATTATGAATGAGGTTGAACATCTAAGTGTTCATTTTGATATCCTCTTCTGTGATAGACCTATTCACGGCCCTTTTGCTATTAGGTGTCTAGTCTTACTGAGTCGAAGGAGGAATCTTTTTAAAATCTGTTCTGAGCACTGATCTGTGTTGGCTGGGCATGTGCTTTCCGGTCTGCAGCTTGTTTTTTTTTTTTTTTTTTTTTCATTCTGTAGGATGCTTGTGAACAGAAGTCCTCAACACTGACGCAACCAGGCTTATCAGCATTTCCTTTATGATTCATGCTTTGTGTCTTATTTAAGACTTTCCCACTCTGAAATTTTAAAGTGACTTTCCCACACAGTATTCTAAATGTTAACGTACTTGCCTTTTAAGAAATTGGTTTTTGAGTAGGAGTGATATCAAGATCCAATTTCACTTATTTTCCATCTTATGATACAAGGATAAACTCTTATCAAGCACTATTGAATATTCTACTTGCTGTCTCTATCAAAACTTTTCTTACTGGTATGAGTTTGGTTCTACTTAAAGTGATCTAATAGAACATTCTACCAATTAGCATAGCATTGAGCTGCCTTAATAGCTTACAGAGTAGCACCTCTGCCTTACTCCTCTTTAGGAAGAGCTTGACTGTTCATGAACTTTCACTTCTCCATACACATTTCAGATTCAACTACTCTAGTCCCATGAAAAACTAACATATCACAGCCTTTGGATTTGTTTGGATTATGCAGATTGTTGTGGGGAGAATGGGCATTCTCATGATCCCGCGACTATGTAAGGACAATAGTAAATTGGCACATATTTCAGTTTGTCTTAATTTTCAATAGTTTTGTGATTTTTTTTCCTTTAAAGACTCTTGCATATCTTGTGCCAAATTTACTTGTTTTGCTGTTACAAATTATTTTTAATTAAAGTATATGCCATGTATATATTTTTAAAATTTTTTTATTTAGTTGTAGTTGGACACAATACCTGTATTTTATTTTTATGTGGTGCTGAGGATCGAACCTAGGGCCTCACACATGCTAGGCGAGCACTCTACTGCTGAGCCACAACCCCAGCCCCTGCAGTATACATTTATAAAGCTTTTAAATATTTTACACACTATTTTAGTTACAATGGGTTTTGTTTTATTTTATTTTATTTGATATCTAGGAGGCCATTTTTTTACTGCAAAACTTTGCATGACAAACATTGAGACAATGAAGTAATAGTAGGTCTCTACCATGTCAGTTCAAATTTGAAAATAAATTTCCTAAATCAGTTCTATGATCATTTTGACAAAAATTTTTTTTCCTGAGAATTGGCCCAATATAGCTTCCCCTTCCTTGTCAAAACAAAAGGGAGGAAGCAAAAGTAGAGTCATTCAGTTTTTATTTGATGTAGATTTATTAAAAATGTAGGCCTAGAAAACCAAATATCAATAATGGTTGAATCTGGGAAAGGAATGGACAGAACTTTTCAGAACTTCTTGTAATTCCTTCACTCTAAATCTGAAATAACTTCCAAATAAAAAGCTAAATCTTCAGGAATGACTCAAGTCATGGACACCACATGCAGATGGCTGCCTCACCTTCTAAAGGATTCCTTCCTGCTCAGGAACGTGTCACATCCATGACTATTTCCCAGCCACAGTTGGTGGGGTGACCTGAGAAAGTGAACGCGTTGGCCGCCAGCAGCCCACCACTCATGACCAACAGGGCTGGACAAACGGCAGAGGCTGGTATTGGGAGGTGGTGATCTGGGAGGCGGGAGGAGCGGCCACGTGGGCCCTGAGCACAGCGCAGGTGCAGAGGCATAAACCAAGAGCAAGCAGAGGAAGCCTACTGGCACAGAACCTAGGAGCCTAGAGCCAAGCCACATTAGCATTCATATGCTGGGTGAGACCCGTGGATTCCTGGAGCTTGGGTTCCCTTGAGCTGATCAAGTCCCAAATCACCTCCAGCCTCTACACGTCTTGAGGTCAGGCTCCGTAACAGTTTTCTTTCATGGCCCTCAATGCTCCCCATGAACCCTCACCAAGCTAGTGGGTCTTCATTCCACACCATCAAAAGTGACCAACTAAGCCAGGCCTGGTTGTTCATACCTACAGTTCCAGCTTCTTGGGAGAATAAGGCAGGAGGATTGGAAGTTTAAGGCAATGTAAGAGGCAAGACTCTCTCAAAATGAAATAGAAAGGAATGGGGATGTGTAGCTCAGTGGCAGAGTGTTTGCCTAGCGTGCACAAAGCCCTAGGTTCAGTCCTGTGTGTGTGTGTGTGTTTAAAAAACAAAAAACTAGATTTCTTCCTAAAACCAATAATTTCCTTATAAAACTTGAAGCTATATGTGATCTTTAATGATTTTGTAAATATATACCTAAAGTCATTCATAAAGTTCTGCCACTAAGTACTAGGGATATTTACTGTATGTAACTGTTGCTAACCAACCAAAGATTGGAAAAACCGTTTTCATTTTAAACCATCCCTTTATTAAATCTCTTCTCTTCTCTAGCTTTCTTTACAAGACCAAGTTTTCATGAAGAACCTGAAGCGCCCACCACAGGCAGATGTTGGGTGGTCGGCTAGATTCACTCCCACCTCCAGGCATGATCTAAACTCAAGTCAGCCAGATGGCAAATGACTCCATGTCACAGCTACCATGTGCTACATCCTGGGCGAGCATTTGAACAGAAGCGTGACGGTCCCTGCATCTGCCCTGCTCTTCTGGGTTTGAGCTTCCTACAGGGGATTTGGCCTCTTAGTTGAGAGCATCTGAGAGGTCATTACTTGTCGTCACCACCCCCCAACCCCCAAAGAAACCATAGGAGTAAAGAGGCGGTGAAGCCTGGTTCAGAGGCTCATACCTGTAGCTTCAGCTTCTTAGGAGGCTGAGGCAGGAGGATTGCTTGAGGCCAGGAGCTGGGGCAATATAGCTGGACTCCAGCTCCTTGTTTGTTTTTCATGTACCTTTCAAGACTGTCTTTTGAAAGGCAGAAATATCCCTAGGCTCTGGAATCAGCCACTGGTAATGTGAAAGGCCTAGCAGAGAGGAGCCTATTCCTGTGGACAGGGCCTGCAGGGACGGGTCAGGCCTCAGCACAGCCAGAGGGCTGGGCCTCCCCACCACCGGGCTGCTCTGTGAAGTTAGGGCTTCAGGCCCAGAATAGTTGGGAACGTTTGGGAAATTCATACTCTAAAAATATTTCCTTTCTTCACATAGGCAAGATAACACGGGAGTGACAGTGGTTTGCTAAGAACGTGTTCCGCCTTATGTAACGGGGGAGAAAGCCTTCTCATCCCAAAATAGGGCCGAGAAAGGAATGTGAATAAATAGCTCCAACAAGTCATTATTTACTCACAGTGCCAAAGGCCTGGAGAACTTCTTTGTTCAGAGTCCTATCAGTTATTTCTCAGGTCTGACTGGCCACTGACAGGCCCATGTCCCTCTCCTGACAAAGGTTGATTTTTGAGCAGAGGTGTAGGGGCCACGGCCCAAGGGCAGGCAGGCGCAGAGGGCTCCTCCCGTTGTCCGGCTATGGCACCCTGGCTACACTGGATGGGTGCCACCACCATCTTGTTGTGCGTCATACACTGAACAGGGTGTGAGTCCTTCGGAATGCAGATGGAGCCGCCGGGCACCCAGGGCGTCATTTCTCATCGCCCACCTCCAGTCCTTCAGTGAGTCCTTCCCCTGTCACTTGCTCACTCCGTCTCTCCCTAGAATTGCTAAGGGGGGAGGCCACTGCCTCTCACTGGGATGGCTGGTGGCTAATGGTCAGTGCAGTCCCGACCTTTCCCCTGCTGAAAACCTTCCAAAGTGCCTCTGCTTTCTGGGAACAAGGTCTGGACTCTCTCACCAGGCGGGCAAGGCTCCCACAGAGCTGGGCCGCCCAGCACCCTGGTGCCCACCTCCTCCCCTCCAGCTGCGCTGCCCCAGCCCTGCAGGTAACTCCAGTCTGGAGTGCAGATGCTCTTCCCGAAAGCCCCACCCTCCCTCCGCCTCTCCAAAGCCCCTTGCCTTGGGTGTCACTTCTTTCCTGAAGCCTCTGTGACCCAAGAAGGAGAAAGGGGGGTGGGGGATAGAAGGCAGCCCATTTGAGGTGGCAGGAGGTTTGGGACCAGAATCTCTGAATGCTGGATTCATCCATGTGTCCTCACATTAAACGGAACATACATCTGACAACTGATCATTCATCTATAACTGCTACTTTGTACAATTTAAACAATTTATGTTTATTAAGCAATTAAGTACCCTGTTGAATACTTTTTAAACATATCATCTAATCATAATTTTTTTTTTTTTTTTGAGATGGGCTCTTGCTGTGTTACCCAGGCTGACCCTGAGCTCCTAGGGTCTAAGTGATCCATCCTCCTGCCTCGGTCTCCTGGGGAACAGGGGCTATAGGCATATGCCATTGTGTTTGACTTTAATTTTTATAACAGCTTGTTGGGTATATATTGTTGTCCCCATTTGGCAGAGGAGAAAACAGGGGCTTAGAGAAGTACATAAAAGCCTGGCACCTGTGGCTGGCTGGTAAGGAGGGCTGGGATCTGAACCTGAACTTTCCAGAACCAGGGCCCATGCTTTTATACAGCAGGCTCATGGCTTACACCAGCCAAAGATGGGCATCTGTCTGGCCAGTGGCTGCCCTGCATCCATTTAAACAAAAAAAAATCCTAACCTTTAGTACTTCGGGATGTGACCTTGTTTGGAAATAGGGTCACTGCAGACATCAGTGGTTAAGGTGAGGTCCTAGTGGGGCAGGTTGGGTCCTGAAGCCAACATGACTGGAGTCACAGGAGGAGAGATCCTTAATGACAGAGCGGAGCCTGCAGCTCCATGTAGGTGACCAGCGGAAGCTAAGAGGAGGCAGAGGGCTCTCCCTCCAGCTAGCCGGGAGCCCAGTGGACGCCTTCATCCCAGACTGGAAGCCTCAGAACCATGAGTTGAGTGGGCCAGTTTGTAACACTTCATCAGGGCAACCCTAGGAACCTAATACCACAGCTAAAATTTGTTCTCTTAGGAAATACCTCTTCTCACAGTCTAAGCACCACAGACGAGAACCAGCTCACCTGCTCCAGCCCAGCTGGCAGCTCCTCTGGTGTGATCTAGCCCAGTCCTATCTCTGTACACCTCACCCACTCCCATCCCCACCTTGTTCTGGGTCAAGATGAGGACAAGCCTGTAAACTGAAACAAAACCCAAAGATTCCATCTGGTTTTGTATAAGATAAAACCCATCTGGACCTAGCCTGACAGGAAGAAATGTTTTTTGTTTGTTTTAAAATAAGCCTCCCTTATAGGCTCCTTCAGCTGGCAGCAGCAGGGAGCCCCTGAGTTAGTGAGGTCTTGGCCAAGTGGGGCCTGAGGGCCCTGTGCTGCTGGGCTCTGACCTTGAGGAACAGAGCCCAAGTATGGGTCTGCCTATGGGCTGCCTGCCTTGGCTGATGAGCTAGCCTGGGAACACTCCCTGCAGCACCTGTCAGACCTCCCAAGCTGCTAGGGGAAGAGTGCTGCAAAGAGGTTTGTGCTCACATGACCCAGATTTAGTGTATGTTCCAAGTGGCCAAGTCCCACTCCCCAAAGCTGCAGAAGGGCCACAACAGCCCTTTGTATTTAAGGAGCTGATATTCTGAAGTGTTTTAGTTCCTTGGTGCCCAGTGGCCCCAAATTAAAGAGGCTAGGAGATTCAAACACAGCAGTGGGCTTCTTTTTCCACAGAGGCATCCATTACAGAGTGCCCAGAAAAAAAGGAGCTGGCAGCCAGAACAGGGGCAGTAGGTAGGATTATGTATGAGTTTGAAATAGAGTGGACAGTGGCTTCCCCTCTTGCATATCCTCCCCACCATTCCTGACAGGGAACAGTGCACAACAAACAAAAGCAAGGTGTAAGCTTCAAGTGCACCTGCCAGAGCCAGGAGAGGGCCTAGGGCATGCCAACTTGCCCCTTGGCGGCCACTTCTCTATCCTTTCCCAGTAAGAACTTCAGTTTACCGCTCTGGATTTCTTACTGTGTTACAGATATGCAACTGTCAAGTCTTCATCTTGATGTCCCCGGTGCGTTTGACACAGTTGATTGGCTCCCACCTTCTTGAAATATTTTTCTCTTGGCTTCCAGAACAGCACACTTACGGTTTCCTACCCCAGTAGCCACTCCCTCTGCTGGTCCTCTTTCTTGTCTCTGACTCAAACCCCTGCACTCTTCCCCATGAGATCACTTTTTAGGTGGTCTTAGACAGTCTCTTGCATAATTTATAACCAGCCATAACCTTTTCCTTAAACTCCAAACTTACATAACTAACCGCTTGGGTAATAGTTATTTAGTGCTATGCAACAAATTACTCCCAAGTCTAGCAGCTTGGAATTAATATTCCACAATTTCTGAGAGTTGGCAATCTGGGAACAGTCTAGTTGCATGGCTCTGGTCAGCAGGCGGCAATCATCCAGAGAAGATCCACTTCCAAGCTTATGCACAGGGCTCTCGCAGGAGTCCTTGATTTCCCACATTATGGGCCCCTCCCTAGGGTTGCTTGTGACAAGGAAGTTGACTCCTGCCAGGTGAGGGAGAGACCAAAACAGAAGTGGCAGTGTCTTTTATAATCTGATATGCCCACATTTATTACATATTCTGTTGGTCACAGAACAATCCTGGGACAATGGAGGGTGCAGGGGTATTGCAGAGGCAGGAGGCAGGGACCACTGAGTCACTGCAGAGAATGGGTACCACAGGGGTCTAGTTGATATCTCATAATTAACATGTCCTAATTCACAATCTCAGATCAGCCCCAAACTTGCTCTTCCCCATCTTTATCTCAGTAAATGACAGTAACTCTGTGGTTTAGGACCCAAACCTCCAAGTCATCTTTGACTCTTGCCCTTGTGGAACCCATAAACAAATTCTGTAAATTTTGCCATCAAGACACATCCCACATCTGAGCACTCCGACCCCTCCCACTGCTACCACTCCAGCCCAAGCCGTCACCTCTCCTAATTTGCTTACTGCTTCCATCCCACCTAAGCAGCATATTCTCCACACAGTAGCCAAAGAGCAGGTTTTAAAAATTCTCTAGCCCCATTCAGATCTTTGTGTTGGCTGCCCCTTTCAGCTAAGAAAACAGACCCAAACTCCTAAGGTATGATGTAATCTGGATCTTGTGCATCTGTCCAGCCTTCTTTCCTCCATTGGTTCCCTTCAGAGTTTGTGCCTGCTGCATTGGCCTCTCTGCTGTGCCTGTGCGACACCACCTATCCTCCCTGTTCAAGGTTTTACACTGCCATTTTCTCTGAAAGCAGCTCTCTGATACCCTTTCATAAGGCCTGCTGCCTCACTTTATTCAGGTCTCTGCTCAAACATTTCCACCTCACAAGCCAACCCCTCAATCTGAAGAGTGCCCTCTCCTCTCTTTCACAGGGTTTATTCTTGGCATCTCTCATAGTCACCCACATGAGGGCAAGGCCTTTCATGTGTTCTGCTCATGCCAGTCTCCCCAGTACCTATAGCAGTATCTGGCACATAGGAGGCACTCAGTATTTGCTGGACTAATGAACGAAATATAAACATAAAGGCTTAGGGTTTAGTAATTCCAAGCTGAATTATTTTGGTGGTATAGGGATCCTTAGGTGGAGGAGAGCCCCAAAGTGAGACCAATCCATGTTGGTGCCACAAGCATTTGTGCATCTCTTTGGGGCATAGTACAAAGCATATAGGAAGTTAACAAAACAATATATAATTGCTGTCCTCTTTCCAAGTTTACAATTTAGCAAAAGATCTGGAGTATGTATATATTTAACCTTTCCACTCCATTTGCTTGCTAAAGTGTTAAAATCCACCACTACTCCCCTGCTTGAAACCCTTCAGTGTTGAAACTCAACACTGCCCTGAAGATAAAGCCTAAATTTCGTGCTAGGGGTTACCTGGAACTTCTTGATGTTGCCTCAGTTTACCATTTTCATTTCTTGCCCCTTCCTGCTCTGGACAGTACTCTCCATTGAAATGCTGGCTGCTTCCTAAACATGTACTTTCTCTTGTTTTAGGGTTTCTGCCCAGGCTGCTTCCTCTGTCTCTGCCACCCCCAGCCCTCCTGTCAGTTCACTGTGCTGCTTAACACACCTCCTGGCTCTCATCCTTGGGGGGGGGGGCTCTTTCAGCTGGTGGTCTCAGGTTCTTAATGGGAAGGCAAGCCACATGTACAAGTACTACTTAAATGTCCGCATGATCATACTTGCTGATGTCCCACTGACCAAAGAGAGACATGGCTAAGTAGAGATGGAAAGGGTGGAGACATAATCTTTACTTCTGATGGGAGCAGCAGCATAATCACAGCGAAGTGGGGCAAGCACACCAGATGGGAGAATTACTGTGGTTCTTAGCAAAGCTTTCTGTGCTTCCCACTCCTTTGCAACTCCTACTTCTGATTTTAATCCAGAAATCACATTCTCTGGGAGGATTTTCCTGATTCTCAGAGCCTGAGTGAAAACTATTTCTCAGAGACATGCCATGATTAGTATAAGGTATTCTATCTTGTCTCTAATTAACATACAAATGGATTTGATACACATCGGAACTCTCACTCACACCCTATGTTCTCCATTCTATGTCAATGTCTTCCCTATATGACAGGAAGGTCATAGAAAGGAGGGTATTGTAGTTTTTGCCTTAATTCCGAGTATGGTGCCTGATCCTTTAAAATGCCTGAAATAAAGAGGCACATAATGAAAATAAGGTAATCACCTTTTAAAAAGGCATAATGTTCTGAGACCATTGCTGGGTAACACTCAACAGGCTGCGTTTTATTTTGGGGGTGGGATACTGGGGATTGAACTCAGGTGCTTTCCTTCTGAGCCACATCCCCAGCCCTTTTTATTTTAACACAGGATCTCACCAAGTTGCTAAGGCTGGCCTCAAACTTGCGATCCTCCTGAGCTGCTGGGATTACAGGTATGTCCCATTGCAGATAGCAAGAGGATGCAAATCTTTTTTTTTCCTTTTTTTTTCAGTTGTAGATGGACACAATACCTTTATTTTGTTTATTTTTATGTAGTGCTGAGGATCAAACCCAGTGCCTCTCACGTGCAGGGCAAGTGCTCTACCACTGAGCCACAACCCTAGGATGCAAATCTTAATGAAAGGCTTGACATGGCACAAAGCTAAATAAAATAAGACTGAAATGTTCCTCAGAAGGGAGAAACGAAAATTAGCCACAGAAACATTCTCCTTTTATTAGTTTCATAATACTGTTTTAAAATCCATCTCTCCATAAGAGTTTTTAACATTCTTTGAAAGTAGACAAATTGTCTTTAAGAGAAATGTCTTGTACTTGGTCCAGTCCTCAGTCCTGCATCTGTTGTTTGGCGGTAGCAACAAAATCTAGCATCTCAGAAAAGCACTGTAAAGGTTGGGAGGTCACCAACCAGGCCATTCTTCTGTCCTGTTCACATACAGACACATGTGTGCAACATATACTATATATTTTTGTGTGTATAGACTTTTTTTAAACAAAAATAACAGTTTGCACAACTCTAGCAATCCTTTAAAGGTACACAGGAACAATTAGGCTTCAGTATAATTATTTTTACTTTGGATTAAAGTGGAAATTTTAGGCCTAAAAATAAGATTGCTAAACAAGAGGCCATATAGCATCATAGACTTAATACATCCTAGTCCTCACAAAACTAGAAATACAGTGGTGTTATCCTTAACCTGGGTGCTATACATCCCCAGAGATTATTTTCATTTTAACTAAAATGCAAAAGCAAAATAGTGCATTAAAGTAATCCTCTACTCATTACATTAGCACATATACCAAATTATACTAACTGCATGATCGTCTCTATGTAACAAGGCTCTATTTTTAGCATGTGCTCATCTCTACATCATTAAATACAGTACCCAGCAGCAACCACCAAAGAAGACAGCATGCTGCATGGCAAGAGAAGGGAGAACTTTACAGGCTGGTAACTTGGGCAACCCAAAGGAGAACCAATGACAAAACAAATCTTACACAATATATGCATAACTAATGTACAGTGACATTTAATGTACTGTTTTACCAGAAGGAGTACATTTAGGTTACAGTTACATGGAAAAATGAAGTGAAGTTCTAGGCTTTCTCCTAGAATATTCTAAATGTTCATCAAAAGTTAATTAGTATAATACAGATGACCACCAGATGATTGAATAAACAGAATATGGTCATGTATGTAGTGAATTACAGATTCTGGGACTAGAAGCTACCACCAAAATATCCAGAAATTTGAGTTAACAGATATTCTATTTTGCATTCTTGATCCTAATAAATACAACCATTAACTGTTTACAGACTATGAGTGCAAGGTAGTGGCCCAGAGGACAGTCACAGAGAAGAATGAGATAAAAAGTATCCCAGATGAGTGAGGACAAAGAGCTTCTCCCGATTTTTGGTTTTCCCCCATACTCAAAGTCCATTTCTTTGAGTCAGAAATCTTTTCAACAACTCAAGCCCATTCCCTCTGCCCCCATCAAGGTACAAGAGAGCCTAAGCTTGGTGCTGCAAAGTCCTTCGGATGCTGGTGTGACTCTTGATCGCTCAGCTGTGCAGGGCCACCTGTGTGGGGCCTCTCAGGTTTTTCTGGCACTTGTTCCTGTGGAAGCAGGTGGCAGTGCCTCTGAAGCCCCACTGAGGTAATGCTTAGGAGACTCAGAAGAAGGTGGTATCCGACGAGAAGGCACCTGCAAGTCTAAAGTCCTCTTTGGTGAGAACGCTGTACATCCGCTGAGGCAGTGCTTTGGAGTAGGGTGCAGGGCGCGGCACGGTGGTGCGTAAGATGAGTTCCCGGCCAGCAGGAGCAGGGAAGTCAGATACTGGGTTGTGCCTTCTTTCCTCTGGGCAGCCCACTCTCTTCAGTTCCTCCTCTGGTGGAGCCATGGCTGCAGCCTTGAATAGAATCAAAGGCTAAACTCAAGAACAAGTCGAATGCTAGACTCAGGTACTTTTGAGGACAGATGAATGTGATATATACATAAAAATGTCCTACATTACTCAGTAATGCAGTTAGCTATGTTATGATTGCTCAAAATAAATAACACAGAAAATGCCAGAAGCTTGAAACACTGCATGAGCCAGTAGACTGGTAATAGGCAGAAAGGAAACGACCGCCAGGCAATCTGCTTTGAAAAGTGAGGGCTATGCTCAGACATCTTATGAAAAGGAATCATGGAGCTGTGCCGGTTTCTGTTTCTTCAAGCAATGACCCAAGTCCAAGTCAGAGTTCCAAGTTGGTAAGGAGCTATCTTCTCTCCAGAGTCTGGAAAGATTTTTATCTCTACCCTTTCAATCAATTCTTTGTAAGGTTAACTTACCAAATGAAAACCGGGGACATTGGTCTTGTTTGCTGGGCAGTTAATGCACTACAGAAGTGACAGAGGTCCATATAGCAATGGCCACAAAAGAGTAGATGATCTCAAAGGCATCAATTTTTTCATTATCATTGCACAAAATAAGAGCCTTTTTAAAAACTCTGGTCACTATACTTTCATGGTACCATTGCTTTGGAAAAAAGAGTAATTGGTTTGTCAATGGAAACATGAATCATGTTAAGCTAAACACCAGCAAGAAAGTTATGCCAAATCCAGACTGTTAGGTGGTTAGTTTAAATGACCTTATGAAGTTAGAGGGATGGGAAGGAACAAGGAACTATGAGGGACAAAAACTATTTTGTTACCTCATCAGAAGATTCAGTCAGCTTGAGAAAGAGTGAGAAAAGAAACAGTGATGAAAGGGAACAAGCAAGATGGTTTAAAAAGAGCTAGACAAGAGCTTTCAAGATTATTTCCAAGACGGCATGCACTACATTAAGAAACATGATCCTATCAAAAGAATATTTTAAGATGAATAAAGTCACACCACATACAACACACCTAGCTGTCAAATAAGAACAGACACATCCCACTACTCATGCATCTGATGGCTCAACAGGTGACAGATAGGGTGTCATTTAATGAGTAAATGATCTTAACAAAAGCCTAGCTCTTTCTGAATTTATTGCCTAAGGTTTGTACTGCTTGAAAAATAGATGTTCCAGTGAATGTGAATAAATGTCTAGGACTTGGCAAAACTGAAGCAAAAATCATTTTGTGCTGAATTCCATTTAAAGATGTACATACCTATAATTAAGTTTATAAAAATTGTAATTTTAAAGAAAAGTTTTAAATACATCTTATAGGCTGTAGAATTCTCAGATGTCATCACAACTTTTTAAAAATGTTAAAATCTTGATTTATTTGTAAAATTGATATGAAGCGTCAATTATGAAGAATTCACATGAATAAACTTCAACAGTTTAGCCAGATATTTAAGAGCCAAGTTTAAAAATGTACCAACCAGATGCTTGTTATACGAATTATACAAGTCTACAAATTCTTTAAACATATTCACTGCAGGGTCTGAAAAATTGAAATCTTTTTAAAAAAATTACACAATGTGGGCTGAATTTATAATTTCAGTGTCTATTAAAGGGCATTAGCTATATAATCAGACACTGAAAACACATTGCTTTGTTTACTAATTTTGAAAGCCATATCAAGTTGAAAACAAGACTGTTAAATGTTGATAAGTTTTCCTACCCAATGATGTTTGTCATTTTTTTCTTTTTAATTTTCTGCATTGTCAAAAATTTAATAAAAATGCAGCCTATGCATAGTTGGAGATTAACATGAAAATAATTTTGCTTTAGTATACAAAACAAGTAATTCTTAACACAAAATTAAAAAAAATATCAAAGAAGAGTTTTGTTGAGGAAAATTCATAGTAATGATTAATAAGGACACAGGCCTGTAAAATTCTGCATAGGAAGCTGGTGAAGGATGTGAAAACCAAATCCACTCATTTTCATGCCAGAAAACAAAACAAAGCAAGCATCTATTGTTTTCGAGACTTTTAAAAGGAAACAAAATATTTGGTTTTTAACTTGAAATTATTTATGGAGTAGCTCCCTAAATTTAATAATCTGTTGTTAGCACTTACAAACAATTTGGATCAAAATATTTGACCATAATTTTGAATATTCTAACTAGAAGTACTCCAGACCGACTCAGCAGGGATTGTTCCATGTGTAGACCAATGAAAATCTTTGCTTACAAGAATTACACTCTCAACACTGAACCGGTTTGGTTTCCAGTGTCATCACATTCCCAGGTCAGGGGAACCTGTATTTAGTGCACATCATAATACTTTAATAGTAATGCGCCCTATTATTATTTGTGGGAAGCCAGTACCTGGTTAACAGTAACCAAGGTACTACGTAAGAATAAAAACTTTCTTTCACTAGTAGGTAATGATGACAATTTTTCAATTGGGCTTTCTTTCCGTGCTGAAGCTTAAATTTCCATAGTACTAAAAAAACTTGAAATCATTGTCTTCCAGAAAGGAAATCTCTTTCCAGAAAGGAAATCTTCTAGGAAATCTCTAAATTTAGATCTCTTCACTGTTATTAGACTAGAGTTACAATTCAGACTGAATTATGAATTTGTTTTGAAGTATGTAGGGTTTAAAGATGGAACTCTAAAGTTCCATCAGTCTAAAACTGAACTGTAATTTGAAAGTAGGAGGCTTTTGTTTTCCACAGCATAGTTATGTTCAGTTTTTATAACAATGGATTTCATACTTCTATTTTCTGAAATTTAGTTCCTAAGATGTACTTATCTTACTTAAATATGTAGGAAACTTCTGAGTTCAGACTCAGAAGTCAGAGTCATTGTCTCTTCATCCAAACCCAATGCCCGTCGCTTAGCAGCTCAAAATGACATCTTCCCAAACAGAGGTCTGGTGAGATCACCATAGTCAGTAAGGAGTCTCACATACCCTCTGAGCATTCACAAACAACTTGTGAATGATCCTTCCAGCATGTCCTCTTCCTGCCCCGGTGACTAACACTTCGGGCTGCTCCAACAGGCAACTCACAAACCTAGGAGAGAAAAGTGATGAATGGATGGGGAGCAGCTGCTCAGGACACTGTTTGCATTGTCTCAGATAATTTGAGGACTTATCAATAAAATTTAATATTGGTTAAACTTACTAATGCCGGAGTGGAAATTTCATAGGCTAGACAGGACATTTAGAATTAAAATTAATTGACAATCTTACTGCTTTTCTGTTTTCCTACAAGTTCTAAAAAGCCTATCTCTGTCAATGTAAGAAATATTCAGTCTATTTGTTTCATACTAGAAATTTGGGAAATGCTATATTGAAGATCAGAATAAGGATTTTTAGACCATAGAAACCAAATTTTATTTATCTAGCAAAGCAATGATCCATATTTCTTTTTTCTTTTTTTTTTTTAAAGTGTGTGTGTGTGTGCTTAAAAATCTATGTTTTTACTGGGCATAGCTGCAGTTGTAAGCTGTGCCATGATGTGCTAGAAACACTGAATTTCAAAGCGTGTCACAGTGTACAGTGGAACTAACAGTCGA
Organism: Marmota flaviventris; assembly: GCF_047511675.1. Taxonomy (NCBI): domain Eukaryota; kingdom Metazoa; phylum Chordata; class Mammalia; order Rodentia; family Sciuridae; genus Marmota; species Marmota flaviventris. The sequence continues at coordinate 93,808,487 of NC_092508.1, forward strand.
AGGCACACAGCCACCAAGCAACACCACCTGCTCACTAATTCATACTGCTATTTCAGGAATGATTCCCTTGATTAGAGCTTGTTCTGCTCATTTAAAAGGAAGACATTTTCAAGAGTAAAGTAGGCTGAGAGAAATTTTCACTCAACAAAAGATACAAGTTCAAACAAGAACTTGATAATATATGACAAAGCATTTGCAATAGCTTTTATTTAACATCAATGATTTCTTATGAAAAACTGGGAAACCTGTGTCACATCAAAACACTGTACTTTCAAGTAACACGGGTAAAAATGGACAGAAGCTCACAGTGACAGACTCTACTGGTAAAAATGTTGTCTCAAAGAGGGAGAGACTGCCCCAATCATTTGCCTTATTTGGGACAAGCCATATGGTCACTCTTCCAAAACATATTTGTAAGATACGTGCCTTTGCTATGACAAACATTGTATAAAATAACTAGGAATAGTGAGTAGATGTATAGTTCCAGAACACTGTGCTATGGTCAAGGAACAGGGACTGCTGAGAGCCACATATGGGACACTACAAATAATGGAGTTAGCAAACAGTTCTGCTACAGGAAACCTCAGGCACCACATCTCCAGGAGCAAAGGACCCTAGAAAGAGGCTCTGCTAGACAGTTTCTGAAAATGGAAGAAAAGGAAACACCCAGTAAAAGTTAAGAGCAGAGGTCAAATCCTAGGATAATTAATTCTCTAGTGAATGCTTGTTTCAAATAATGTATGAATACCACAAAATAATTTCAGTATTCTAAATTTTCTAAAGAGAATGGTGGTTAAAAGGACAAACCTGAGATAATTAAATTGTGATTACCTTTCAAGATCTTCCTTTTCCTCCTCTTGTTCACATTTCTCAGTTCCAAACTTGGCTTTCAGGGACCGGGCTCTAGCAATTATAGCTTCAACATTAGTAATTTGATGGATGATCTCCTAAAACAGGAAAAGGGAGAAGTACACTGAAAAATGGCAAAAAGCAAAGCCATTTAAAAACATTTCTTTAAAAAAATTATTGCCAAGTGGGATGAACATTTGGCAAGATTCTGAAACTATACCAAACTTACTTCCAATTTCTTGTCTTCTGGATTGGGGAAGTGCAAAACTTTACTGGAATGAGATATGATCTGCTTTATAATCTTCTTAACAGAAGAAATATTTTCCAGACTTTCTGGTTTTTAAAAAGATCAAATCCATTGTTAAATAAATTAAGCCTTATACACTTCCATTTTAGAAATGAATTAATAACTAATCAAATAAGACATTTACCTTCTTCCTTTACCTTGAGTACAGCTGCATGAATCACACAAGGTAACAGGTGCCGAGCAAGGTCTGCAGGTTTCTGGAATGCTAGATAGTGTAGCACCTGCAGGAGACCCAACATTACATAATGATCACTAGAGGTGCCAAAGCATGAAGCAGCCACCTATCAAAGTACAGAATCTTCTACCTCAACCACATCCTGGCAGGAGAGAATGGATCTCTTCTCTTGCTACCTATCCCTACTCACCCAGGTAAGTAGCTACCACTCCCAAAGGTAAGCATGTTATCACTGAAAACAGTAAAGAACTTCAACTTTAATAAAACCAAAATATTTTCATTTTTCCTGTTTCCATGTCATACATGTAAATTAGGAAAATACAAAGAAAATGACACAGCATTTTCATTTTAGGATTTTTTTAAAGACATAGAATATATAAAGGACACTAGCATTAAATATGTACAATACTGTTTTGTAAACTGCTTTTCTCAATATCTCTAAACATTAGTAGTGACCTTCTACAAAGTGTTTTAATTGTTTTGGTACTGAGTTTTTTCCCAAGATGCAAACTGCTATATTAAAAAAAAAAAAAAGTAGTAGATGGACATAATACCTTTATTTTTTTCTTTAATTCTTATGTGGTGCTGAGAATCAAACCCAGTGCCTCAGACATGCTAGGCAAGGGCTCTACCACAGAGCCACATCCCCAGCCCGCTTTAATTCTTTTTATTATAAAAATACAGAGAAGTATGTTCAACACATGTACTCTACCTTATTCAACAGTAAAAGCAAAGATTTCAAAAATAAACAAATATAGGGAAGTATAATGCAGACATTCTCCTTCCCAAAGACCAACACATCTTTTGTGTTTTTCTTCAGGTATGTTTCTATGCCAATTTAAATACAGAAATATAGATGCACATGGGATTTAGCATACTTATAGGTTTATATGCTATGCATATAGCATGTATGTAGGTTTTCAGCATATTTATGATTGATTAATTATCACTATTATCTAAATCCAGATAGTTCCATTAGATAATTTCATTATCTAAGTTCATTCTGGAAGCAGTAGCCATTCCCTTCTGCCCATCCTATGCTCAATCCCTATCCCCATTCCCTGGCAACTACTTAAATCTAACTTTCTGCCTCTCTGATAGCATACAAATGGAATCATGTGGTATCTGACTTTTTTCTTGGCTTCCTTCACTTAGCATAATGTTTGAGGTTCTTCCATTGTTGCAACATATATCAATACTTCATGTTTGAGGTTGAAGATTCCATTGTTTAGAGAGACTACATTTTCCTTCTCCATTTATCAGCTGATAGACACTTGCATTTGTTTCATCTTTTAGCCATTATAAATAATATTGCCAACATTCATATATTCAACTTTATCTGTACTTTTCCTATTCTAGGATCCCATCTAGGGTATCATGTTACATTTAATAGTCATTTTCCTGGGCTCCTCTTGGCTGTGACAGTTTCTTAGACTTTCCTTATTGTTATTGACCCTGACCATTTTGAGGAGTTCAAGTTGGCTACTTTGTAAAAAGTCCCTCAGTTGGGTTTTATCTGCTTCTCTCATGATGAGTTATGTATTCTGGGGAGGAAGACCAGAAAGTACCATTCTCTTCACATCGCATCAAGAATGCAAGTCAATGTGATTTATCCTTGTTGTTAACAGCCTTCATTACCTGGCTAAGATAATGTTCTGACAGGTTTCTGCACTGAAATTTTCTTCTTTATACCTGAATTCCTTAGAAGTTACTTTGTAAAGCTCATACTTGAAGTAGTTAACTCTGCACAGAGGTCTGTATCTTCTGACCCATTTATTTATTCATTATTTTTTTTTTGGCGGGGGAAGTACTGGGGATTGAACTCACGGACACTCAAACCACTGGGCCACATCCTCAGACCTATTTTGTGTTTTAGAGACAGGGTCTCACTGAGTTGCTTAGTGTCTCACTCTTGCTGAGGCTGGCTTTGAATCCAATTCTCCTGCCTCAGCCTCTGGGATTATAGGAGTACACCACTGTGCCAGGCTTATTCAATTATTTATATCAGTATGAACTCAAGAATATTTATTTTTTTACTTCAAGTTATAATGTAATTACCACTGTATTTGTTGCTCACATTGCTTCTGTGATGGCCACTGGGAGCTCTGTCAGTTGGCTCCTGTGTCCCTTTAACATACCCTCAAAATTACATGGAGTCTTTTTTTTTTTTTTTAAAAAGCTCTTTTAAAAATAGAATGTTTCTCATTTTGGGTTTATCTAATGTTTCCTCATAACTAGATTTATGATACACATTCATGGATCAAACAGTACACTAAGTAGTATTGTGTCTTTCAGAGTATCACACCTCTCATGTAAGTAATCTCCATCTGGTCTTTACTGTTGATGTTAAGTGTGATCCATCCTTTGAAAATATCATTCCATTTTGCCATGATATAGTCACTATTGCCTTGCAATGAAGAAACAATCTTTAGGAAAACACTTTAAAACCATGCAAGTATGGTGCTCTTCACCCAAACTTTCACTTAGATTAAAAGCTAATGATGACCTGCTAAGAGCCACAGCCAAGTAATATGATGCATGGCATTTTTGGTTGAAAGGTGACGCCAGCAAGCCATTGAGATGATATGATTATGTTAGGATCTGCATTCATATGGATATTGGACTCCTGCTGTCCACCTTGGCCTGCTACAGGACTCCTGGAGAGTTCCCATTTGTTGGAAGTGCAGTAGGAGGGAATTCCAGAGGAGGGACTTCCTGTTGGGGTCTGGGAGAACGCTGCGTGGGTCGGTCGGCAATCCTCCCGGGAGAGTAAGCGGCATTGGCGGCAGTTTCAAAAATAAAGTTTGTTCCTGCTTGAGTGGCTCGTGATTTTGTGCCCAGCCAGACTGCGGCAATGACTCTTGCCATGACTCTTGCCTAAACCAATCTTCATTATGTATATAGTTGTAAAATGAAGAGTTTCCAACTCCAACATATCCTCCACCTTTACCAGTTATCTTTGTTCTATAAGAAATGCCCTCCCTTCTTCCTCATTTTTTAATATATCCAATTCATTTTTTTATTTGGCAAACTGCCCCAGATGAGCCAGAGTCCCTTCAATCTAGGTCCTCATGAAATACCTTCCTCTCTCATTTTTAAAGTACTTCCTTACTTTCTAGCAATATTATGTTCCAGGCTCATCTTATACCTTCCTTGCTCCAGCCATAAAACCAGCGGTCTTTCTCCACAAAACCCCCTGACCTCTTCATTACTGGGGATTGAACCCATGGCCTCTTGCAGGCTAGGCAAGCACTCCACCATTGAACAATACCCCTGGTTTTTATATTTATCTTGAGACAGGGTCTTGCTAAATTGTCCAGGCTGGTCTCAGACTTGTAATCTTCCTGCTTCAGCCTGAGTAGCTGGAATTACAGGTTTATGCCACTGTACCTGGCTTGGCCAGTTATTTGAGGAAAAGCATGGCTACTTTATAAAGAGTGTTTTAGACAACAACATATGTGTCCACTATTAATGTGGTGCCAATACTTCTACTTCTACATATACCTACTTATATATTTGCATACCCACATATCCATATTTTAGAAACCTATAAGTCTGCATTAAAACCTCCTAGTTTTAATTTATTTTGGCTCTATGTGATATGCAAATTTCTCCCAGTTCACAAATCTGTTTATCATTTGCTATTTGACTTGTTTTTCTTTGTCATCAAGAGTTTATTTTTACCCAAATTTTAAACTGCAGTATGGATTTTAAGTTCTAATTAGAAAACCTTTCCCTGGACTCAGATTAGATTCCATCCATGTTTTCTTCTAGTACTCACATGGTTTTATCTTCAGTCCATTCTTGTGTGTGGTATAAGAGATTGAATTTTACCTTTATCAACACCATTTATTATGAAGGTGACTTTTGCCCCAGTGACTTGAGATGCCATCTTTATCATGTACTAGATTTCCATATGTATTTTTAGACCTTCTAGTCTGTTTTAGTGGGCTATTTATATACCACTATCACATAATTTAAACATAAAGTATGCTTTAATATCTGGTAGGACTAGTATCTCCCCCACCCCCACATAGTTCTTCCTTTGCAATCTATTCTCAGATATTCTTGCATGTTTTCTAAAACTAATAATTCATCTAAAGCATATAATTAAATGGTTTAAGGTATATTTAGAGTTATACAACCACAACCATAATTAACTTTAGGATATTTTCATTACTCCAAAAAGAAACTCATTAGCAGTCACTATTATCTATTTTTCCAAATGAACATTATTATAAACTTGCCTGGCTCCATAATAAAGTCTCTTGGCATTTTTTTAATTAAGAGTGCACTAAATTTATAACTTAGGGAGAACTGACCTTAATGATGTTGAGGCTTCCTAAAATCAACAGGTATCTATTTGTTCAGATGTATTTGAGTACTGTTTTATTTTCCTTCAGATTTCAAACCCTTTATCCCCTCTTATAATGAAATTTTCCAAATGATTATTTATGCCTGTCAATCTAGTGAGTGCTGTATATTAATTTTATATCTTGCCAAATTCTTTTGTTTGAATTATTGATGTTATATATTTTTTTAGGTACACACACTGTCAACATCATCTATAGCATTCTTCTTTGTAATTCTATCTTTGCCTTCTCCTATCTAATTACATTGGCCATTACCTTTAGAATAATGTTTAATGGCAGTGGAGATAATAGGCATCTTTGTTTCATTCCTTAGTGATCTCTGGGGCCTCCCCTATATCAGATCTGGATTAAGGACTAAAATTCATATGTATTTTATCAAAGGCTTTTTTGGCACATATGAAGATAATGATATAAAGACCTATTAGTGAAATAAATTATGTAAATAGACTTCCAAATGATCATCCTTACATTCAGCCAACATGTATTATCTTCTAAAAGTTCTATTGAGAATCTGTCCACTTGAGATTTTTGAATTAAATTTCTTAAGTATTACTAGTCTATTCTTTTAATATGCTATCCTGAATCAGGTTGGTTAGCTACCAGTGTTAGAAGTTGATTTAAAAAAAAAAAAAATTGGGAATTTTTCTTCCACTTGCTATGTTTAAACAATTTATGGAGCGTTGGGACTACATGTGGATTTTCAATATTTAGTTCAGTTTCTCTTAGCACTAGCCCCATGTTGCTTCTATTTTATGTGGTAGTTGATAACTGTTCTCTATTTCTTCTACGGAAACTGGTCTCTTTACATGCCGTCTTTGCTGGGGTTAGTTCCGGTATACTATATTTTCCTAGGAAATCACCCAGTTTGACTTGGTTTTCAAATTTATATACACAGATATTACAAAGTAGCTTTAAAAAATGTTCTTTCAGTTATTTGTCCTTTTTGTCATTCATTTTGTGCATGTGCTTTTCTTGTTTCAAAAGCTAATGGTTCTTTTTTTTTTCTCTTAAAGAACTAGGTTTGTTAAATCTGCTTTTCTGTTTTGTTTTCTTTAGGTTTTACTTTGTTCTTTTCCTAGACTTTTGAGTTAGGAATTCATTTATTTTCATTCTTTTTAGTTATTTGCTACATGGTGCAGGGGGAATAAAACTTGGCCTTGCACATGTTAAGCAAGTGTTGCACCTCTGAGCTATATACCAGCCCTCTTTCTTTTATTTTTATTGGTAAAGACTTATTTCTCTTTGCTTTCTGAAAAAAAATTTGGATATTTAGAAAGGTTTACATTTTTATTCTAAAGAATATCCTTGCCTTAATACCTTTTGTGGTGCTATTAATTCCTTTGTATCTTTAACCCCTTTGTAATATAGTCTAACAATTTTATTTTTTACTTGTACACAATCTTTATTTTGTTTATTTGTTTTTATGTGGTGCTGAGGATTGAACCCAGGGCCTTGCATGTGCTAGGCGAGCACTCTACCGCTGAGCCATGACCCCAGCCCGTGTCTAACAATTTTAAATGGTATCCTGTAATCTACTTTCTGTGTAAGACTCAATGATTTTTCTATTTACCCCCTCCTTTAGTACCAATTTAATTTTTTTTTTTTTTGTAGATGGACAGCATGCCTTTATTTTATTTGTGTATTTTTTTATGTGGTGCAGAAGATTGAACCCAGTGCCTCCCACATGGAAGGCAAGCACTCTCCCACTGAGCTACAGCCCCAGCTCTTACTACCAATTTTTTAAGTTATACTCTACATCCTCACCTTAAGTCTTAGCTCTAAATTAAATAAATGACATGTTCACCATCAGTCCTTTGCCAAAGTTTTCCCAGCCATCTTTTAAAAATTTATTCTAATTAGTTATATATGACAGCAGAATGTAATTCAATTCATATTACACAAATAGAGCATAATTTTTCATGTCTCTGGTTGAACACAAACAGGAATGGTCAGACCATTCCTGTTTTTATACATGTACTTAAGATAATAAAGTCCATCTATTCCTCCATGTTCTGCCCCATCCCCCATCTCCATATCAGAGAAGACATTTGGCCTTTGGTTTTTTGAGACTGGCTTACTTCACTTAGCATTATCTTCTCTAACTCCATCCATTTACCTGCAATGCCATGATTTTATTCTCTTTTAATTCCCAGACATCTCTTAATTGAACAAGGTTCATCCTTCTATACTATATTACTCAATAAGGTTGTCAGTGGACACATACAGCCATTTAAAAGTTGTTGTATTTTGCTAGACAGATTTTGAGTACTCATGGAAGCCATATGGCTAGTGGCTACCATTTTGGACAGCATAGATATATAGAACATTTCTAATATAGAAATTCTATGACTGTACAACACTAGGGGATTCCTTAGGAAGGGCACATGTATGTAGTATGTTTTTTATAATTTTGGTAATAGCTAGATATTTTGGCTGGATATAAAATCCTTATTTCACATTTTTCCTTATATTTCTTGGAAATGTTGCTCCATATTACCTTTCTTTGTATGCTCTTTTTGAGAAATCTAATGCCCTTTTAAAATTTTTTTGCCTGGAGGTCCTGAAGATTTTATCTTTGAGTTTATTGCTTCTGGTTTATTTCTCCCTGTTCCTAGTGAACCCTTTTAATATGTAAATACAGATTTTCTGGGAAAGCAGTTATAAATATTAGTTCTTAGGGTTGTGATTTTTTCCTTCAAGGAAACTAATAAAAATTGTTATTTTCTTGCCTTTCATTCCACTTCTTTCACTCCGATTCACTTGGGCTATTTTCTAGCTTTTCCTCAATGCCTTTGATTAAATATGAATCTATTCTCTAGAATCTCCTGTAATTTAGTCATTTTTGATAGGGTAGAAGAAAAAAGACAACCATGAGTTAAATTAGTTTGTTTCACTGGGTCCATTTCTACTCTTGGATTTAGTATTAAACATCCTCCATATTTGTTTGGAGTATGTTACAATTTTCTTTTGCTTTGTGGCTGCTAAAATGATCTGCTTTGCATATTTTGTATGAATAGGGTCTTTTTATATTCCTGGTAATGTCACATTTTGAAAGTGCCCTCTTTGGCATGGCTTCTTTAATGGAAAGGGATTAGGTAGGAGAAGCTAGTCCTCTTTTTCTTTAATTTCTGCACTATCCTTAATTTTCCCCTCTTATTTTCAATGGACATCATTCCTTCTCTGTATACAGTCATGCGTCCCTTAATGACAGGGATGTTAGGAGAAATGCATCATTAGTCTCTCATTGTGTACGAACATTCCACAAACCTCAATGTTATTGCAATCAAGAGACACAGTAAACATGATATACATGAGGTTGCTACCTGTGTAATATGGCTGTTTGCAGTAACTTTTTTTTTAAAAAAATAGTATAGTTGTAAAGTACATACATCTCCAACACAGTGATCTATTTATAAAGTATTACATACTGCTTATAATTTAGGTGCTATACATTGTATACATGGGCAGCACAATTGGTTTGGTATTAACACCACACATGTGAGTAATAGATGCCCTGCACTAAAATGTTCTGATGGTTATAACACTAAGTAATAGATGTTTTTTGGCCCCATTATAATCTTATGGAACCATAAGATTATATATAACATAATTTATTGAAACCCCTATTTTTAGAAACTTCAGTTGTTTCATTAAAAGATCTGTCTATAAATGCTGTTTGACAAAGTTTATTTCTCATTAATAAATGACATGCCCATTTTTAATATCTGATATATATATTTTAATGCAGTATAATGGTAAGCATTTCATATATACTATGAATGTCTTTTCACTGTCCTACTTGCAACTAGTTTTAAACTTAAATGTGAATACTAGGTATATAAAAAGGCTCATTAAATTTCAATGCTTTGCTTGTCACATGTGCCCAAAGCTCTTCTATGATAGTTTCTAAGGTTTAAGAATAATAATGAGCATGCTAGTATTGGAGACCCAATACTAAATTACCTTTTCTGCTTCACGTGTATCATCAAAGAGCCTTCTTTGCCTTCTAGCAGGAATTGGTTTAGCTGTTTCCCAGGCTTCTACCCACATATTGCTTGGAATTTTCATTCGGGCACTCAGCTCTCCTTTTAGAATCACATCACCTTTTTCATCAATCACCTCCTCTTCAACATAGTCCCGGGGTGAATACCATCTCACAAAATCTTCCAGAATACATCCTGGATTGGCTGCCTAAAATGAGGCAACAAATTCAGCAAAATCAACATTTACTGATAAGCTAGTGTGCAAAATCATACTTTCATGTACATACACACTGCTAAGCTTTAAACTGTCACTTTTAAGAGATTAGATGTTAAAGTGCCAAAGGCATTTTTTACTATCTTGATTTTATTGAAAAATCTTCATGTGAAGTGAAAATTTTATTAATCATATTCTGTTACCTAAGTAAATTTTGTAATACACAATGTGATCAAAATAAAAATATAAAAATTCTGCTCTTTTCCTCAATAAATTAATACTAGTGCTGCAATAAATATCACCTAACCTCAAACACATTCTATTCAGACATCAAATTCCTGTGACTTATATAACAAATTACTGTCATGTACTAGTAGAACACTAAGGATGTGCATGAAAACCAACATGAGAATGGTCTGAGCTAAATATGTAGAACAAAACTGTTGATTTTTCTCATTGGGCTCAATGGCTACCAGTCTGACAATTCCTACTACCTCAGGGGATGCCCCTGAAAATCAGAGGAAGGTCACCTAACTCAACAAAAACTCCTAAGGGCTATATCACGGTCCACAGCAGCAAAGAATTGCCGGGAGCTGTAGTGAGTCAAGATTATTTCATAATAGTGACTTAGGATTCCTGTACAAAGACTTGGATCTTAACCAGGCAACACTGTACCCATTTGATTGAATGGAGAGAACAAGATTAATAAGAAAATGATATTCAATTCCTCCATTAAAGATTAAGATATTTTACCCCAGAATGCTTCTTTCTGCATGTCCTTATTATGTCAAGCTGACTTACTACATAGCTACTAAAAGAGGGTGAAGGCTCACTTTAGCTATGACTTAGATATGTTCTAAAAGGGCCAGGCTCCAAAATAGGCCCTGGCCTTCTGGAACTATGAGGTGCCTTAGGCACATGTCAGTATTCATCTAACACTCTGAAGACTCTCCCAAGAACCCTAATACTAAGTCATTCCTATATGAAAATTTTTCCTTAAATATATTATGTGCTTTCCACATGGGGCACATTGATAGGTTGGCTATTTGTTTTTATCAGAAAATAGATTATATTTCAATGTTATAACAGATTTGCTGGTGCCCAGTTAGTCCAAAATAGTTTAATGAACCACAGTTTTGGTCATAAATGGTGCTAAAGGATCTGTACAGAATCTTACCATGAAGAACTAGTGTGTTTCGAGGGGGCAAAAACTCTTATGGTTCCAATGTAGAATCCCTTCCTATACTTGCCTCTGCAAGGACAGACGGAAAACAACTGCTGTGTAGGTTAGTATTTCCTGCTCTGTGCACAAACCCTCAGCCAGTTCCACCCACCCCCTTTTGAAATCCTGTACTGAGGATTGAACCCAGGGCCTCCAACATGCTAGACAAGCCAAGCATTCTACCACTGAGCTAACCCTAGACCTTTTTGACATAGGATCATGCTAAGTTGCCCAGGCTGGCCTTGAGATCCTCCTGCTTCAGTCTCCCAAGTAGCTAGGATTGCAGGTGTGTGCCATCATGCCTGGTCAATTACCTTCTTTTACCTTTCTGGTTTTCTATCTGCCCTGATAGCCAGCTGGCTTCTCTTTATCCATTGTATCAACCTTTTTTTTTTTTCCCCTCTTGGCAGAATAAAAGATTTTCTGAATCATTTTAGTCTCCAAGGAACACATACAGCTCTTAAGAGATGTTTATTGAAGTATTTTTTTTTCCTTTTAGTAAAGATGCAGAAGTAAAAGGCTCCCTTTTATTTTTACTTAAATCTGCTACCAGAGAAGAATAAAAGTGGCACAGCTATTCATGGTGTGTCTGTTTTAAAAGAAAAAGTATTTCAGACAAAAATCAAATTTGAGCTGGTCTGCACAGATATAGGACTGAACAAGGTGAGACACAGGCCATTACACGTTAAGAAGCAAAGTCCGGACCTGGGGTACAGTTTAGAATACAAGTAATAGCCCAGTGGGCTACCCATTTGTGGCCTTTTTATAAAATATAGATTCAGTATCTCTTATCTGAAACACCAGAAGTGTTTTGGTTTTTTTTTTTTTTTAAGATGGACAATACCTTTATTTTATTCCTTTATGTGGTGCTGAGGATTGAACCCAGTACCCCATGCATGGAAAGCAAGTACTTTACCACACAATTCCAGCCTCTATGTATTTTAAATAACTGCATTCCATTGTGTAAAATTTTTCACTTGTGGTGGACTTGCTTTCAAATAACAACTCAAAAAGTCCTTTATTCCTGGATTTTTATATTAGTAAGCTAAATGTCACTATGACCTGAATCCTATGTGTTCTATATACAGACCTCAGCTTAAAATATTCTTTTCCAGGTAGCAAATACATACTCATCTAAAATGTGGATTTCTCTGAGAAACCTTTCCTTACCCACTCAGCAGTCACCTTTTTGCCCTTGCCTCCTTTGAAAACTCATCATATAATCATTTACACATCTTCTCCCACAACCTCAGACTATAACTGAGGGTAAACACTATTTTCTTATCTAATCATAGTTTGAGGCACACAGTAAGCACTCAAAGATGTGTTGAGTGCAGTGACCTACACTGAATCCTAAGGGCTTCTTAAAAGCCTTGAATTAAATTGGCTGAATATACACAGAGGAAGAAAGCATCTCAATATACACAGAAATGATTCAATTCTCAACTTTCAACTATTAATAACAGGTTGGTTCTTTTTTTTAAACTTAAGAGACAAGTTTGACTATGTCCTTGGGGGAATGGAGGTAGGGTGTTATAACTATTAATGAAATCCAAACATTAAAAAAAAAAAACATTAGGCCTTCACACCACTTTGTAGAGTGACTTTCACAGTTTCAGCCCAGAATAGCTCAAAATAGACCCTAGAGCTTTGAAAGTCTGCCTCACCTTAAAAGACTCCATATCCGAGAGCAGACAGGCACTCTGCATGCGTGCTCTGAGGTGAGCCCCTTCTGCCGATGTACCTAATTTAGCTAAGACCTCAGATTGCTCTTCTAGCAGATCTTCTGTCATAGGTGCTGTTTCCTGTGAAGTATAAAAGGACAAAGCTCATGAACAGCCCTATTTAGACAAAGAAGAACTATAAAAATAGAATAAAGACAATTACTTCTGCCCTAGTAGTCACAAGACATGTATTTGAAAGAATTCAGAGAAACGCACAACATTTTTCAGAACCTACATAAAAAAGGTAAAAAGGATAAATATGACTTTCATGCCCCCACCCAAGATCACCAGGTTTCCCAAGACAAGTATTGAGAGCTAAAAGAGAAATCTGGGTCTATTGCATATTTTCATGACTATGATACAGAAATGAAGTTCTATTGATATTATATATGTCATCAACTAGTTGCAACAATGTTTTTAAGTAATAGAAAAATGGGAATAAATTGCTCTACAGTGATTCATCTCTGGTTATGGAATGTGAATTCTTATATTCACTATACAGCAAAGAAAATATCAAGTACCAAGCAAGAATATCACACTGATACTCAGGGTAATGGATAATCAGTAAGGACATGTGGCACAGTGTTAGAAGCCTGGGCTTCAGAGATAACATGCCCATCCCCAAATTCTAGCTCTGTGACCTTGGGTAATCCTCAACTTTTTGGAGACTGGGCTGTGAATAATAAAATCCTGGCACATGCTCAAACACTACCAATTAAAATACTTTCTCTTTGACAAAGGAGAAGTATGCTTATTAAAATACCTAATCTTTTTTAAAGGAAAAATACTTAGTTAAGTGTAGTGCTTAATCAGAAATCCATGTAATTTGTGAACTTAAGAACAGAAACAGTCATTCCTTCTATTAAGAAGGGGCTACTTTTAATAGCCCTATCTACAACCAGAAGGGATAAAGAGAATTAGCAGCACGCAGCATGGGGACTACACATTTTCATATACTACTTGTGAATATGTTCAAAGTTTTCTCATATACATGATTGAATGTGATCAATGAGGGGATCAGACTGAGTGTAGTGAAAAAGGCCTTGCTCAAGTTGCAAATTGAAGAGAGACTCATTCATGTGACAATGACTTTAAGAACTACTAAAGACTCCTCTTTTAGCTCTGTCTCTAGAATATTAGGTAAAATCTTTACTTTCCCAGCCATACATTTTAGGTTGATCTAAGTCTACATAAATGGAACACAGTAAAATATTTTTTTTTTTTAAATAAAGCAAGGACCTATATGAAGTCTAGTATTATCTTGGGCAGTGGGCAACTAATAGTCATGTTTGTCTAGAAAACAGAAAAAGAGGAAATACAAAATGACAAGGACATTATAAGAAAGAAAATTTAAAGGCTAGTATCTCTCATATATGGGTATAAAAATCCTTTTAAAAAAATAAAATTGAGCTTGGCATGGTGGGACACACCTGTAATCCCAGTGAGTCAGGAAGATCTCAAGGTCAGCCTCAGCAACTCAGAGAGGCCCCAAGCAACTTAAAAAAAAAAAAAAAAAAAAGTCCAGCTATATAAAAATGGGCAATGCCCAAGTGGGACTTCTTCCAGGGATGTAAGGATGTTTTAATCATCAAAAACCAATTACTGCAATTTGCATTAACAGCATAAAGGAGAACAGAATATGAGTACCTCAATATACAGAAAAAGTATTAGATAAAATGAAATACTTATTCATGAACTCTAAGCAAACTAGGAATATAACTTCTATAATATGAATTATCATACACTTTCCTTCTAAGGTTGGAAGTAAGAAAAAGATATCTAGTATTCAACCCTAATACTGGAAGTGCTAGCCAGTGTAAAAAGTACAAAGACTAGCAAATCAGAATTGAACTGTCTTCAAACACGATTTTATATGCAGAAAATCCCATATGCTGCTGAAACTACTAGAAATAATAAGGAAATGTAGAAAACTTGGTAGATAGATATCTGTCTCTCTCTCTGCCTACGTTTGTCTCTGTGCGTCTTCGCTGTCTCTCTCACTGTCTCTGTGTGTCACTCTCTGTGTCCATGTATATCTATATGTATATCAAGGAACAAAATTAGAAAATGAAAATTTTTTACTACTTATAACATTTAAGAAATTAAATGCTTGCAGTACATCTAATGAAAAGAATTTAAGACCTTTACAGTGGAAATAAAACATACTTTAGTAAGATCAAAGAGTATTTCAAGGCCTTAATATTGCTAAGATGTCAACTCTCTATAAATGGATCCATAAACTCAATGCAATAAGAAAATTTATGCTGGGATTTTGAAATGTACCTGTACAGGGAAACTGACATAAAAATACAAAATCTTTAATAGCCAATATAGTCTTGAAGAACAAAGGAGACTGATACTATCAGATAGAAAGGCCTATTATCAAGCTGCAATGATAATGATAGTTTTTCTGTGCTTGTGCTGATAATATACTAACGAAATATAATAGTCAAGAAACAGATGAACACATACAGTCACTTGACTTAAACAAAAACACCAGTAGCCACTCATTGGGAAAAGACAGATCTTTTCAATAATGGTGATGGAATAATTTAAAACAATCTTAACCTCTTCCTCATACCAATAGAGAGAAGTAACTTGAAGTGAATCAAACATAAATGAAATAGGGAAAACTATAAAGTTTCCAGAAGAAAACATGAGAGAATATTTTTAGGGTCTTGGGGTAGGTAAAGATTTAAATGGAACCCCAAAAGTACTCTACACACATGAAAAACACTGGCAGACCAGACTTCATTAAAATTAAGAACACCTATTCCAACAAAAAGCATCAAAAAAGTGAAAAGTAACAGACTATGAAGAAATATTTGTAATATAAATATCTAAGGACCCAGAACATATGAAGAATTCCTACAAAGGAATAAGGGGGAAAAAAAATCAATAAACGACTACACAAAAGCCTTGAGTGGGTACTATATCAAGAAGACATCTAAATAGGAAATAAGAACATGAAAAAATGTGTTCCATAGTAATATTCATCAGTGAAATGTAAAAACATGAAATACTATCTCATTCCCACCAGAAATACAAGATTAAAAAGATTTTAAATATCAAGTGTGCAGAAAAGAGTTAACAGCAAGCCTGAGACCGCTATCCTCGGAAAGGGCTTTTTGCAAAGTTGGCCCTTCACTACCATCTGGGAACTTGGATTTTGGGAGGGTCCCCACCATTCTCAGAACTTATAAAAGTGGCTTACTATACCTACATGATTTGTGCAAACAAGATGGTTCATGTCTTTCTTCCTAGAGTCTTGAATTTTGGTATGTACTAACCAAAAGGTCCTTAAGTGACCAGCTCCTGTCCACTGTATCTCTAAAAGCTTCTCTGGTAGACAACATCTCATATACATAGTCACAGCTCATTGCTGGAGGAAATAAGCACATCTATGTGACTACATGGCCAAAAGATTCTTGGAAGCTTGTGCTTGGATTTCCTCCAATTTTCATCTCATGTGCCTTTTCCCTTTGCTAATTGTGCTTTGCATCCTTTTGTTGTAGTCAATGATAGCCATGACTACATGCTGAGCCCTATGAGTCCCCCCAGCAAATTGCACCATGGGTACGCCTTTTTAAAGAATTTGGTAACATATGTATCTATTTAACTAGCAACTTGGGATTGTTCTTACACCCTGACACATCAAGCAGGAAGGATATAGAATAACCACACTACTACACATTGTTGGTGGGGATATAAATTAATTCAGTCGCTTTAAGAGGCCGTTTAGAAATATTTACTAAAGCTAAAACATAATAGGTAATTCAGAAGAAAGGATGGCCAAAAAATACAGTGAAAGATATTTAGTTTTATTAAAAATCAGAGAAATAAAATTTAAAACCTTAGTATACTACTTTTGATCATCAATATTGGCCCAAACTTATTTTTTTTAAAAAATATGAGTCTAAGAATCTCATTACCTAATTTGCTACTAAATTCTCAAGGTCTAGAATCATGGTTGGTATACATATTTATGAAGGGAAAAAAGTGAGGAAGGAAAGTTGGGAAGGGAACAGGTGCTACATTACTCAAGTACACAATGGGTATATCTTTTTAAAGAACTTGGTAATTTGCATATCTATTTAACTAGCTATTCTATTTCTCAGTGGAATTTATATGTGAAAATATACAAAAATATACACAACATACAAAAACTACACAGTAACATTTTCAAATAACACACCGTGATCAAGAATGAAATCATTAAATAAACTATCACTCTTCTATGTCATGGAATATTATGTGGCAATTATAAAGTAATGAAATAGATCTATATGGAAAAATCTTCAAGACATGTTAAATAAAAATGTGCACACTAATGAACATGTTTAAAAACAATCCATAAAACTACACATCAATATGTAAACATATATGTACATGAATATATATAAAAATCAATAATAGCAGTTACTTTTATGGTTGGAAGTTGAATTGGTGGTGGCTTCCACTTTTTCTAGACTGAATGTTTCACAAAATTTATTTCACATATTACTTATACAAAAACAAACCAAGAGAAACTATTCTTCTTTCTTAGATGTTGCTATTCTACATCCTAATGGTATAAAATGGCTTCAAATTGCATGTTTGAACAATAAAAACTAGTTGTATAATTGAAGAACTGTTACTTTTATTTTTTCATGTTTTGGGGTTTTGTCTTTAAACACGTGAATACCCAATATTCAATTTAACATACTGCCTTATGCATGATAAGCTACTATCTATTTAAACTTCAAAACATTTTTCATTTTTAGAAATGGTAGACCTAAAAGCCTCCAGAAGATAATTTAGATTTCAAACCTTAATCTTTTAACAGACTTTTAAAAAAAATTCTCCTACCCAAAGCAATCATTCCCTTCTAGAATGAAGTTAAAAAATAACAACAAAGAGAAACTGGCAGAGCCAGCACATCCTACCTGAGTGACTGGAATGTAGAGAGGTTCTCCATTATGTAGCAGTGTAAGCCTGCCATGCTGATGGAGACGTCCTTCTGGCTTTAAATTTACCATTTCCTTAGGTCCTCCTTTCTTGCCACTCTCTTGTCCATTTCCCTTAAGTTCTTCAGTATCACTTAGGCACTCAAAAAATTCTTCATCACTATCACTCCAGGAATCCCAAGATTTCCCCACCTCTCCCTTTTCCTTATCTGTATCTTTACGATGGTCTGGCCCCAACAGGTCTGCAGCTTTTCCAACATCCCCTGGATATGTATTAGTTATATTATCAGAGGTCTTTTTCCCCTCATCACGTGCCTTCTTTCTTTCAATACAACAATTTAACATCTTAAGAAAACAGAAATAACATTTATAGTTGAATCAGTTACAGAAAAATTAAAATCTAACCACTGCTTGTATATTTCCTTTTTCATTCTCTACTTCTCAGGACCTTTTTGTGAACTGCACTGACTATAAGCAACCTATAGCAACATGATGAAAACAGCCTATGACCCACTATTTTATCAAGTATTAGAATAAACTCCAACTATACCAAGACCACATTTATATACTGCTATTGGGAAATCTTTACCTGTAGTTTCTGATGCAGTAAACAACATCTTAGATCTGGGGGTCCACCTGTTAACCTACCAAACAGTGAGAAAAGAAAGTTTAATTTCAGTAAAATTGCTTCAGATCTGCCTATTTTTATATTACCATAATTTTTAGCTATATTGATAAGAAGTCAAAACTAAATTTCTACAGGTAAGGAAACTAAGTTCCAGAAGGCGAGCACATATGAGTAAAAGATCAAATTTATTTTATACTCTTAATTCACAAATCACCAACAGCAAACTACTAATAGCTTTCAGGTTAATTAGAAACTTAAAATGAGAAAGTCTCTAAATCCACCCCTTGAAGTAATTAGCATACAGGGTTTTGCACCACATAAAGTAAATCAATCTGTGTAGTCAGTTCTCAAATACTATGGTGAATTCTCACTATAAAAGATCTCCATTTTGCCAATGCGATTCTAGATTCCCTCTAGCTCTAAACCACTAGGTTCTTGGCAATCAGCCAGAGATACTCCCTTATATTCAGTATGCCTCTGGATCTGTAATGAGTTCCAGAGTGAAACAGAAGCAAGAGAGAATCCAGCTAAATAGAGAATGACAGATGACTTAATAATTAACATTTTTGGATCAATCACCATTACATATCACATCACTATTCCTCTTCCCTAGCATGGATATCTGAGCACTAACTCACACACATACTAACTAAAATTAATTTGATTAAATGTCAATTTAAATTATAGGTAATGTTTGATGTCTGAACTTATAATGAACTTTAAAGATGTTTTCTATTCAGTAATAAATATGTTCATTATAGAAAACTTAGGAAATACAAAAGAAGTATGAAAAATAAATTAAAAACAATTTCATACCTGGGAAAACTACTAATAACATTTGGAAGTATTTCTTTCCAATCCTTTTTTTATAAACACATATCGGCATAATCAAATGCATTCTGTATATTTAATACTATACCTGATTACAAATATTATAATACTTTATTAAAGATTCTTTGGGGTTTTTTTTTGGGGGGGGCAGGTACTGGGGATTGAACTCAAAGGAACTTAACCACTGAGTCACATTCCCAGACCTATTTTTTATTTTATTTAGAGACATGGTCTCACTGAGTCACTTAGTGCCTTGCCACTGCTTTGAACTTGTGATCCTCCTGTCTCAGCCTCAAGTTGCTGGGATTACAAGTGTGAGCCCGGCAAAGATTCTTAAAGCAAAATTTGTAATGGATCAATAACTTTCTATTTTTCTGTTGTAGAGATAGAGGATTATTTATTCTTTTATATGTGGACATTTATGTTGTTTTGCTTTTTACCTATTATAAATGTGCTGCAGTAAACACCTATGAACATAAGTCATGTCCAAGTCTCTTACCATTTTTTCTGGGCAGATTTCCTAAAAGGAGAAAACTTAACAGTCAAAAGTCAAGTGTTGGCTAACAAGCAAAAAATGTACCAAACAACTAGAAACTGAAATTATTACCCTGGAATCAAAAAGTTGTTTTCCCATCTGAAGCGCATTTCAAGAACAAATTCCTGCCAGAGGTGTGCCACTCCTTTTAACCCTCCATGGTAGAAATTGATCATACAAAGACACAAAGCCAGTTTATAGGTTAAACTGTCAGATGGTGCAGATTTGAACTGATTGTAGAGATTCTAAATTTAACAAAATGGAAACAAAGCAAAACTTATTAACAACATACTTATGTGCATAATCAAAAAGTTAAGAGATTTTAATATTAAAATTAACTTTACAAAAACTAGTTTTATCAATATGTCTCATACATTACTGCCTACACTGTTCTTAAGCAGATAGATATTTACAAGATTTCTACTAAGATCCAAAAGTAAAGCTATAGTTTAAGTGAAGTTAAAATTACAGCTTTCATTTTCTGCTTTGGAATCTTTAAGATGCATTTCAAATTTCATGTGCTGTTCAAAAAATCTTTTAATTATAAAATGAGTACATACCTGTCAAAACAAAAACACAAAGTAGAACTGTATAAACTGAAAATATAAAAGGCTCTGTTTTTCCACTCTATGAAATCTACTTTTCAACAATAACTATTTAAATAGATGTAGAGATAGATCAAACTGTCATTTAAATGTTCTCATTTCTCAATTTCTCAGATAAGGAGAATATGAAAATTTTACTTCATTAGTTTCCATCTCACTGTCCAGTTTTGAAATATATACAAGAATCTGTTGTAAAACAAATTTAACAATTTCACAAAAACTCTAAAATGAGGGAAATCCTACAGTTAGGCACAGTATGTTTATGCTTTTTTTCACAATATTTCCTGAAATTCTTGCTACTCCAAATATGTATCTATGCCAATGTTCTACAGGAAACTCTGCTCTCCATTCAATTTCCCAAAGATGATTTTTAAAATAAAAAGATACTTAGGCTATCAAACTAGAAATATATCCAACCCCAGTTAATTCAATGCAGTTAAAATGTTTTAATATTGAACTCCAACTTACATAGTCTTCACTCTCTGATGGAAGATTACTGTTGTCTATTGAAGTAGTTCCATCTAATGTTTTTTCAGAAGCAGCATCTGGAAATAAGAACTGGGGCCAGGGGAAGGAGGGGATATAATTACATGAGACCATATTTCCCATTTTGTTGATTTTTTATAATTCATATAAATACTATCTGACTTTTCAGGGGCTTTGCTATTTAAAAATGGGAATGTTCTTATTGTACTGGTCACTTGGTTCTATGTTCTCAAAAATTTTTTATATTTTTCTACAATACACCAAATTTCCATGACTAGCCAACTTTAGCAATCAGGTATCTTTCCACAAAAATAACCACCTGATTCTGTGGGAAGGACAATGAAAAAGCAAAACATTTCACTGTGATTTCATACTTATCCAATGCTATTAAAAAATTTAGAAGTATTAATACTATTAAATGCAAACAAAACTATAAAAGAATTTAAAGATATCTATCTATTCATGAGGAAATATAGAATTATCCACAGGTTTTTATATGTGAGATAGTAAAGTATATTAAGTATATTAAAGACCTATAACTTTAATTTAGGAGATATCTGTAGAAAATGAAAAGCAGCCACAATTGTAATATCAATGTTATTTTTTCTTACATGGTTTCATGTGTATGTGTGTGTGTGTAAAAAAAAAAGGTAAATGGATGGAGTTAGAGAAGATAATGCTAAGTGAAGTTAGCCAATGCCAAAAATCCAAATGCTGAATGTTTTCTTTGATATAAGGAGGCTGATTCATAGTGGGATAGGGAGCGGGAACATGGGAGGAATAGACGAACTCTAGATAGGGCAGAGGAGTTGGAGGGGGAAGGAAAGGGGCATGGAGTTATTAATGATGGTGGAATGTGATGATCATTATTATCCAAAGTACAGGTAATGAAGACATGAATTGCTGTGAATATACTTTGTATACAACCAGAGATGTGAAAAATTGTGCTCTATATGTGTAATAATGCATTCCGCTGTCATATATACATAAAAAAGAAATATATACATAAAAAAGAAATAAACCAAGTATTAAAAAAATTCAGTGTATATGACATCTGAGTTTTATATTATAATTTGAATAAAATCTCTAAGAATATAATCTTCAGGAAGCCTTTTTGTTTTCACTCCTTTTATCAGAGTTCATTTTTAAAAACTGATACTCAACAGAATTTTGAAGATTTGAGGAACTACTAATGTGCTTAATGCCAATACTAGGCACACTTAAAACATTATCCTATTCTCATACCACTGTGAACTAAATATCACTGCCTATATTTTATAATGTACAAGAACTAAAAATTTGGCTAAAGAGTCTTGTTGAGGTAAATGGCAAGATGTTTACCAAGATTAACATGATGTTCCAAAGTCCGGTATTCTCAATACTTTTTAAAAGTTTTCCCCAAGATTATCTTAATGCACAAACTGCCAGAAGTATAATTATAATTTCAATAAGCATAGCTATAATTTATCTAAGAACTATGAAATGCCAGGCAGTCTAAGGTCCTTTAATTTTCATGACAATCTCGCAAGGTTTTGCTAGCCTTATTTGATATGAAGTAACTAAAGTGACTATTCCAAGTCATGCAGTAAGTCAGAATTAACCTCTATGTGGCTTCCAAGCTGAGCCCATTCCAACTGCAGTAGGAGACACCTTAGCCCTCTACCTTCCTTCAATCCTCACTATAAAGATTTCCCTAGACTGTTGTCAAAGTAGCCTTGCAAAAACACAGTTCTGATCATGCCAATCATCTGCTTAAAATAATAATAAAATATAAGATAAAGTGCAGCACTTCAGCATGGCAGGTTACCTGCTATCTCTCCAGCCTCATCCCTGATCACTCCCAAGGAAGCACTCTACAAAATACCAACTTTTGAACATGCTCTCAGGCCTCTGCTATTCCTCTGCTTTAAAAGCCTTCTTCAATTCTCTTCATAAAGCATTCCCTAATTCCCATTGCCCAGAGACAGAGATGAATCTTCTGTTATCTTGTCACTGCCCCTTTGCCTGACTTTTCACATACAACATGGGATTACAACCATTATTTGCTTTCTTTCTTCCCAATAATAAGTGATAATTCTCCAGGGACTTTGTTTTATTCATGTTACATTTCCAATCTAGTGCTTGCCACATAGAAGCGACTGAATATATAATGAATAAATGTTATACATAGAGACATATAAAAATAAGACATTTAGTTACCAAAAGAATAGTATTGAGGACATCATTGTTCAATGGTGACTCTTCTAAACCTCTGTGTTTTCGTATTTTCTTCTTTGCTGTGTGTACCATATTTGAAACTGATAATTTATGAATTGGAACTGGTGTTGGCTCTGTCAACTTTGACAATGCATGAGTTATATCAGCAATTTCTAAAAAGAGTAGAAATGCATACATTACCAACCTTAGCAGGTTAGAGCAATGAGTAAATTGGTCAGAGTATAGAATATTTTAACCATTCTTTATTCTAGCATTACATGGTCTCAGAATTATAATATTTTAGTCCACACAGCTTTGTATGGAAGCACAAGTGGAAAAAATGTCACACAATTTATTTCTCCCTAGAAGACTTAATATTTGAAACCCTGCTTTTCAAAACAGCTTATGTTTTTGGATGAAAAGAATTTATTAAATGCCCTAAATGTATTAAGAAGCTCTAGATATAGTCTAGAAAGAAATGACAGCTGTCTAGTCCATCAAAACTTACTTTTCCAACTTAATTCCAAATAAGAAAAACAGATGAAAAGCCAGAGAATGTGCCAAAAAAATAGGGCAAGATATCTGAAATTATGTTTTAAAAAGAAAAGTAGGTCACCTCGTCCTTCTTCCTCAAATGTGGATCGTCCAAGAATCTCATCAGTTGACTCCTTTCGACGACAAATTTTAAAAAATTCAGTGACAAAATCACCTATTTAGAAAAAAATGTTACTCATGTCTGACACTTAACTGAAAGAAACTAGTCATATAAATTAAAGTATATGTCTTCTCATAAAAGCTATTAACTAGAAAACTAGCTATTAACTAGGAAAGAAACCCGACTGTTTTCTTCCTGAAGAAAAAAAAAATTAATACTATTTCAAAAGTAGTCTTATTCTTCCTTCCTATCTCCTCACCAGGATACTGAAAAAAGTTTTTCCTTAGAATTACTTCTAGAATGAAAGGGGGAAAAAAAAAGTACCAAACAATATTAAGTACTTTCTATATGCTTCAATGAGACAAACAGTATCTATTATCTTAATTGTATAAGTACCAATATATGTATGTGTGGTACCAATATAATGTATGTGCGTAGTCTTCTTTGTATCCTATAAGAACTATGAATCCATTAAAAAATATACATTAAAAAGAAACTTTCAAAAAGATATGTTTCTAGCAAGGCATGGTGGTACATCCCTGTAATCCCACTGCCTTGGGAGGCTGAAGCAGGAATATCACAAATTTGAGGAGAGCCTCAGCAACTAAATGAGGCTCTAAACAATTTAGTGAGACCCTGACTCAAAATAGAAAATAAAAAAAGGGCTGGGGATGTGGTAAAGTGCCTCTGGGTTCAATCCCCAACGTCCCCAAACAATGATATTTCTAGAGGATTAAGAAATCACGTGGGATAAAAATATTTTCGCTTCTTTTGCATATTAATGATGTTTTATGTGTCCTTTATATAAGATGGTCCAAAGAGGTCAGAAAAATTTTAAAGAGCTGCAATGAGGTATGTTTACACCAAAAATTAAAGCTTAACAACAATCTTTAATACTAAAATAAGGTATATATCTAAGTTTAAGAATTTATCAACTAGGTCTGAATAAATCTAGAACATTTTCCAGACTTCTTCAGAAGGGTAGGAAAATTTTATTATCTAGTCATAAAAGTTACTTAAAAATGTAGGATGAAATCATGGAACAGTAATTTGAAATGAGAATACTTTGAATTCTAAGGTCTACTGTAATTATGCAAGTCAGTAGATGAGAAATAATAAAATATAAGGAAATAATTTAGTAAGTAAATTTAATAATAAAATTAATTCAATGATTAAACAATAGAAACCATTTATTGTACTGTTATATGACAGGCACTGTGTTACCTGGGATACACACACACACACGATCTCATTTGATTCTCCCAATAATCCTATGAAATGTGCATTTCTGTTCCCTATTTTATTGATGAGGCTACTGAGACTTAAAAAGATTAAAAAAGTTGGCCAAACTGGTGGGTCCAGGTTGTAAACCTGAGTCTATCTAACTCTGAAACTCTTCATTTCAACTCTAAGTCTCCAAACTCACCACGGGCAAGCAATTTTTTTCACTATTAGTGAAATGACAATTGCTAATTATCATCTGATGAACACCATATGATAAATGATAAAGAGCTCAAAAAAGAATGCTTTAGAGAAAAATGCATAACTGTCATAAATAAATAAATATTTAGTAATTCTATCAGTTGAATGGTAATATATAAGATAATATGTAGTTAAGGCAGCATGACCAAAAAGAAGACATAGAATATTTTTATGTGTACAAATATAAGGGAGAAACTCGGAAAGATACATGGATGAGCAAGGTTAAGAAGTCTTCACAAAAGAGATGCACCAATAAAAAGAGAAGGAATAGACAATTCCAGACATAGAACCTGAAGAGCAATTACTACTTTTCAAAATACCCAAACTTATTTTATTTCACTTAATTCTTCAAATAACCCCATGAGGTATAAAAGGTATATTTACAACTCTTTTCCTTTAAAAAAAATACAGATTTGTAGATGTGATACAATTCTATAAAATTGCAGGCTGTTATCAATGCCCTATCATCACACACCACAGGTCCAGAAGGATAACAAAAGACAAAAAGGGATTTACTAACTAGGAGATGCAGACTAAACCACAAAGAAAGGTAAGGAAATAATATGAAGGCATAAGAAAAATTAAAACAGTAATAAAGTAATGGAAAATTCTGAGGTATAGATGCATTAAAACTGAAAGACAATATAGAAATCCTGCTACTGATGTCAGCAAAGATTTTTTTCTACATGGTATTAACTGAGAAGGTCATAATGATAAAACATTTTTTGATAAGTGAAATAAAGTATAAAGAATGTATTCAGTATTTCTAATTTGGAAAATAGGTAGATTGATGGCATTTCAGAAAAGGAACATATTACATCTTACCTAGCAAACACTGAGGATTATCAGCTTTTCGAACTCTAACAGACCAATGCGGTGCTTGAATAGGATCCAAATCACTAAAATGCAAAACAATAAGCAAATCCTAATTATGACAATCTGCAAGAATCATGAAATTATCAAAATACAGTCTAATAAAAACATTCTATAGAAGGAAAAGCAGTTCATTTTGCTTCTCAACCTTACTGTTATTCAGACATATGGCCATTTGAATAAGTTTTTTAAAAGTAAAATCTTAATAAATCAAGTTCTTAGACCAAAACAAAAATTCCAATAAATGGAATACCAAAAATATTAAAATATATAAAAATGGTTCTGAATAAGCAATTTACACTAATAGCCTAATGAGATAAATACTTTTTAAAAAATTTAATTTTTTAGCGTAGTTGGACACAATACTTATTTATTTTTATGTGGTGCTGAGGATAGAACCCAGAGCCTTGCAAGTTCTAGGCAAGTGCTTTACCACTAAGCCACAACCCCAGCCCCGAGACAAATACATTTTTAAAAGAATAAAAAAAAGAAAGGAGAATAAAACAAGTATGCAGAATTGTATCAACCTGTTTATCATTATCACTGTTCACACACACACACACACACACAGAGGTTACAAAAACCTGTACAAAATCAAAAGTACCCTGTTTTCTAAAGTTGATATGGTGGATCCATCTAATGGCATACTATGCAGCCATAAAAAAATAATTGGCATAAAGGATATAAACTTTAAAAATATAAACATTCAGATATTGTCTAATTTAAATAGTAGGACTGTAGTAGTTTTACTTTTTTTTAACACCTAAATAATCTAATTAAGAGCTTGCATATTACTTTGACCATCAGCAAATATACAAATAAATGTACTTCATGAAAACAAAGTGTCCTATCTCTTACTGTTTTGCATCTAAAATGAGAAGATACTAAGACTGCCTCCCTCTTTGGCTACATTCTTCCTGGAGAATATTTGCTATAATTTTCAAGTTATTGCACACACAGAAATTAGGGCATGGATGTTTTATTATTAAAAACATTTAATGATCAAATATTATTCCCACACATTCTGATGATCATCATCTCTTCAAACTTATGAAATGCTTCTTATAAGAAAAATTCAAAAGAATTATATGCTGAATCTTAGAAACTTAGAGACATCTTTGCTAAAACACAGTAAGATTCAAGTTCATTATTATTATTGTTATTTTTTTGGTACCAAGGATTGAACTATGGGGCACTCAACCACTGAGCCACATCTCCAGCCCCATTTTGTATTTTATTTAGAGACAGGGTCTCAATGAGTCGCTTAGAGCTTCGCCATTGCTGGGCTGGCTTTGAACTCGAGATCTCCTGCCTCAGCCTCCTGAGCCACTGGGATTATAGGCATGCGCCACTATGCCTGGCTTCATTATTCTTAATTTAAGGAAAACCAGCAACATAAAATGCTTCTCTAATCCATATTAACAGGTCTAAAAAAGCGACTATTAAGAATTTGAGAAAATTCAACTAACTTTATTAGAAACTAGTATAAACAAAAACTAACCACTTGGTAGTTGATTTATTCTACTGAAATTTTTAAAATATACTTACGAATAAACATCATTATCCACAATGATTCCTTCAGTCAAATGAGGCCACGTAGTTGCTAAATGGAGTTCACTTAAAATAAAGAAAACATATCAAAAACTTTGATATTTATAGATATGTCCTCTGACTCAGCAATCATACTTCTAGAAATAACCAAAGGTGTACTTATGTTAAAAGTGATGTTATGTATACTAAACTAAAAACAAATGGTAGCACAATGGTAGCACATCCATATGAAGTTAATATTTTCCAATATAAAAATCATCTTATATATACAAAATAACCAAAAAGTACACATAACCCAAACATCTACCAACTGATGAATGGTTAAAAAAATTGTGGTACACAGTATAACCATACAATGGCATATTTATGGCTATAAGAACAACCAAGTACTGATTCAAGCTACAACATAGATGTACCTCAAAAACATCATATTAAGTAAAAGAAGCCGGATATAAAAGGTCACACAATGTATGACTCCATTTATATGAAATATCCAGAATAGGTAAATCCGTAGAGACAGAATAGATTAGTATTTGCTAAGAGCTAGAGTGGGTGAATGGTTGAAGAGCAGATGATAACTAAATTTTTTTTTTTAATTTTGTGATAATGAAAATATTCTGATTAATCAGTGATAACGGTTGCAAAATTCTTATAGATATCAAAAACACTTTAAAATGATGAATTAAAAAAATTTTTATTTGTAGATGGACACACCTTTATTTTATTATTATTATTTTTTGTGTGTGTGTGTGTGTGGTGCTGAGGATTGAACCCAGGGCCTCACACATGCTAGGCAAGTACTCTACCACTGAGCTACAAACCACAACCCCTAAAATGATGAATTAAAATTCATCATTTGGTGAATTTGGTAGGTGAATTCTCTCTCAATTTTGAAAAATCATGTTATAGTCAGGAATTGGAAATCCTTTTCTACTCTAGAGAGTAAATATTAGCCAGGTACAGTCTCCAGTATGTTCTTAGACTTTTTTCCTTTTATATCTCTTAAAAATACCAGGGGCTGGAGATATAGCTCAGTTGGTAGACTGCTTGCCTTGCATGCACAGGGCCCTGGGTTGAATCCTTAGCATCACAAGAAAAAAAAAAAAAAAAAAAAAAAATCAGAAAGTTTTCATGTAATATTATCAATTAAAGAAAACAGGGGTAGTTCCCAATTTCCAGTACTATATTCATTCCAGCAGGCTACAATATCATAAAGCATGGTAAAATCAATACCAATATAAATTTAAAAATAATTCAAATTACAATAATTCAAATTATAATCTGAAATTCTCACCTAATAGGATCTTCACAGGCACCAAATGGTAACTTGCCAAACTCCAGGCCTCCAACTTCTCCTCCTACAAGTGCATCTATATCTAAACAAAATAAGTATTTTCCCTTATTTGGCAAAAAATAGAGTAACAATGATTTAATCTAGTTAGGCTAAGCCCTTTGGAAGAAGCCCTTTGACAGCTTTAAAAGTACCTATAAAAGAATACACAGAATATGTTGTTTGCAAGTTAAAGCATGTTACAACACATACAATCAAGTATTAAAGAATCTCCCTGAGAACAAGTAAAAAGATTCACTTATTTCCTATTCAGTGTTTCATTCAATCCATGCATTCTCAATTTTGCCCATCTGAAATATTCCTTAACTATTACTCAAGAGAATATTATTCCTATACTCTTTTACACATTCTAAGAATGCGATTTACATAATCTAAAAAGATTATCTGAGTAATAAAAAATGTAATCACCAAAGTACATTTGTCAGTTTTGTTATCAATAATTTCTGAATAACAAATTAGCAAACCTGTCATTATTAACAAAATATTTTGGTTGACAGTTGACAGAAATATTTGAAGTTCAGAAAAGAACCTTCTTCCCACTACGAATGCTCCTTGAGACTGGGGAAAACTGAGGGTAAATCACCCTTCTCAGTTCTGTTCCTCCTGAAGAACTAATAAATGCTTCTTAAAAAGACATTAATATGGGCCTGAGGCTGTAGCTCAGTGGCTGAGCGCTCGCCTCACATGCATGAGGCACTGGGTTTGATCCTCAGCACCACATACAAAAATAAATAAATAAAACAAAGATTTTTTTTTTTTTAAAAAAGACATTAAAAGGATTTTATTCTCTTTGAAATAACGCAGATGATGTTTTTTCATTATTTACATTACACTACAAATTCCTAAATTAAAGTCTATGGTTGAGTTATGAACACTTTCCAGATTTGCTTAATTTATCTTTGACAATTTCTATACCCTAAATTACTAAAAATTAGTCATTAATATGGTTTAATTACTTGCTTCAGTACATTTTCTCAAGCCAATTCATTCCATTTTTCCCAACTAAAGAATGCTTACAATAATACAAATCACAATGACTAGTTTATTGTAAGATGTGAATTTTTAAGAGCTTCAAAATTATAAAAAGAAAAAAAAGTGACAAGAAGCATTTTTATAAACTAGTGAGTTAAAAAATTACTAAAATATAATTGCACGAAAATATTAACTAAATTACAGATTGAGAGTAAAAAAATACAAGGGAATTTGAGTTTGACTAGTGGGTCAATGCAAACTTTATGATCTTGTGACCATAAGACATTAGGTTTTAGTAACTGACTGTTCTTGACAACCTCTAAGAAACATAATTCCTACTTCATAAATGAGAATTACATAAAACATTATATAAAATGCCAAGCACAGCATCTAGCCCACATTACATGTCAGCCTTCCCCTTAGAAAGTAAATATTAAGAATTTATATGGCCTTTAATCCTCTGAGGGAGATTATTATTTTTAATCCCAATTTAAAAA
This sequence comes from Marmota flaviventris, assembly GCF_047511675.1. Lineage (NCBI taxonomy): Eukaryota > Metazoa > Chordata > Mammalia > Rodentia > Sciuridae > Marmota > Marmota flaviventris. Next base: position 93,838,942 of record NC_092508.1, read on the forward strand.
ATTTTGGCAACAGAATATTAACAAAGACCTTACTGAATCAGAATTATAATGCTAAGATTTTAGCCCTTGGACTTCTTAGATCAGCAGCAGATACACCACCTCCCAAAAACTTTTTCTTTTTCCAGCAAGATGCAAGTGTGTCTGTGTGTGTGCCAGTGTGCAAATGCATGCAGGCACTAGAGAATAAATTCAGGTTCTTATACATGCATGCCAAGCACACACTCCACCACTGAGATACACCCCCCCAGCCTCTACCTTGGGAAATCTTTAAAAATGCTTAATAACAGAATGACCTTGGAAAAAAAAGGGAAAGGAGAGTTGGAAACTTCCATCAAGCAATTGACTACAAATTGTCCAGTGGGTATTGTCTGGGAACTAAAATTACCAACATACACAGTTGGTAATTTAGTCTTAAGTAATTAGTCTTAAGACTAATATAATTCTAAAGCTTAGCTTTTATTTCCCTTTGCTATACTTTAGATGCAGTTCTTTCACATTATCCCTATCAAATATTACTTTTATTCCTATAAGTAACCAACTACTTGAGAAAACAATAAACAGGAAAGAATATTATTTCTCTTTGGGGAAAGCAGACTGAAAAATGTTTTTAAGCTAGTGAAGTCCTTATGATTACTTATAAGTTTGTATTAAATTTCTTATTAGATGAGCTTGAATATAATTAAACTCAGACGAAATACATACCCAGGAATCAAAGACTAACTTCATTAAGATGTATGTCCATCAGGCTGAGCTTTGCTAACACTTAGGCGATGTCTTATTTATATTTGTATCATTGATACAGCTTGGCCTATTAAAGGCTAATAATGATTATTGAATGAATTAACTTCATCAATGAGTAAGCAAGTTGACTTTAATTATATTTTTATAAAATGCAAGTAAAAGTAAAATTTTATTTTCCTCACAAATGTGTGTATATACATACATATTTTTCTTCTCTCCTTTCTTTATTTAGCACTCTTCAAACTATACTCTTTAAGGTTTTTTGCCTGCTGGTTTACAAGGATGGTTTCTCTCATTATATTCTAAAACAGACATTTTTTAAAATCATTCACTACATAGTAATTAATAGCACATGGGGTGCTTTATAAATAACAGCTTTTGAAGACAAATTGTCAAATACAGAGTAATGCTAACTAGAAAATCTATAGAGCATTAAAAGAAAAAATTTATTGAAAGAAAAAATCATAAAAGCAATGAAATCAGCAATATTTAAAATTAATTACAAGCCAGGTGCAATGGCACGCGCTTATTATCTCAGCGACTCTGGTGGCTAAGGCAATAGGATTGCAAGTTCAAGGCCAATCTTGGCAACTTAGTGAGGCCCTAAGCAAATCAGCCAGACCCTGTCTCAAAATAAAAATAAATAAATAAATTAATTAATTAAATAAAAGGGCTAAGAATGTAGTAAAGTGTCCATAGGTTCAATCCCCAGTACAAAAAAAAAAAAAAAAGAATTACAAATATTTCCGTGTAAAACACTGGAAGCATTGTTAAGTAATTTTAATTTTTGAATATATTTTCTTTTCCATTTATATTCAATAATTTAATACAGTTCTAAATTAACTCACCTGGAGGTTGCTGAGGCCAAAAGTATTGCTGCCAATCCTGAAGCACATAGGTAAATCGAATAGCAATACTAACTGGAGGCAATGGAATTAAAGGACATCCCTAGGAGATACATGAAAAGACAATACTGTGTCAATGATGAGGCCCTTCAACATCAAAATTTCAAACTTATGGAATGGCTAAAATACTGCCTTTTGGAAACCTGTATTTTCAGCATATAGTATTAAACAATAGTGTGCATAATCTAGTTGTTAAAATGAAAAAGTAAATCACTGAAGTTATTAGACCAAAGGTGCAGAATTTAGGAAATCAAGAAGGAAGACTCCCCTTTCAGGTCTCCTTCTTCCTCCGGAGAGAAGTCTTTTCTGCTGTCCTTTAATAAAGCCTTCTACTTTCCACTCTCAAAAAAAAAAAAAAAAAGTAAGGAAGACCCTAATGTATAAGGAACAGTACTGGCAAATGTTAGACCCGGTTTAAAAAAAAAAAAGGAAAAGTAAACTCTGCAAAGAATCACTGTATAGGGGCTGGGGTTGTGGCTCAGTGGTAGAGCGTTTGCCTAGTATGTGCAAGGCCCTGGGTTCGATCCTCAGCACCACATAAAAATAAATAAAATAAAGGTATCATGCCCAACTACAACTAAAATCAATCAATCAATAAATGAATCACTGTATATTTGTTCACATATTTGTGTATACAAGGATTTCTACAATTTTTTTATACTGCTTCCACAAATATTTTCATTTGATGAAAAGGCTGTGTAGCTATAAAAAAGAGGGGGAATGCTTTAATGTTGGGGTACTCCTATAGTCTCAGCTCTTCAAGATCCTTAGGCAGGAAGATTGCTCAAGTCCAGTAGTTTGAGGCCCACCTAGGACTCAATGAGAACCCATCTCAAAACACACATACAAAACACACTAGGTTTTTTTTTTTTTTTAAGCCAGAGAACAAATTACTTTAAAATAAAGTTGTTTAAACTTCTACCAGGAAAGGATATTAAGCAAAATGATCTTTCAAAATAACTTTTACAGTTTTTTACTATTCATTTCACATACTGACTGGGGGGGTGATCTGTTTTTTAAATAAGGTAAAACTATTAAAAAGTGTTAGGTTTGGGGAGATAATGTCTTTCTTTTAAATGAGAATAAACACAAATTAAAGCCAGTCTGGAACATTTTGCCAGAATTTTAGACTAAAACAAACTAATAGATATTCATGCAAAATTGATAGGTCAATGAATCAGTTAACAAGATTTAGATTTATCTTTAATTCACTAAAAATCATAAAAATTAATACTATCTATTAATTTTTTATAGAAAATTAATACTATCTATTAATTTTTTATAGAAAATTAATACTATCTATTAATACTATCCATGATCTCAGCTTCCTTTCATAATGTTTAACATACATTAGTAGAACTGGACTTAAATGGGTATAGCAATCACTGAGGGATCTTGTGAAAATACAGATGGAATACCTTTCTCAATATCTAAGTAGTTTATAAGTGCTGCTAATGTTTCTGGTCTGGAGATTTTTAAGTTAAGTAGCAAAGTAAAAAGTGACATTTAGCTCAGCAGCAGCATCTATAAATGTCACAGGTAGCTTTAACTGAATACAAGCTCATTCTTAAGTCACAATATAAGGTGTCTACCCCCAGTCCCCCCACCAAAAAAAAAAAACCAAAAAACCCAAATCCAATTTTAAGCTGCTGTGTCCTAGACAAGCAGGGTAAGATGTCATCTTTTTAGTCAGGCCCAGATATCAAATGAACATTGACCCATAATTGTTGGGACAAGTGCATGGAGTACTGCATACATGGCATATGTTAAGGGCGTCTGAGTGGCAGGCCGCTCCCCTCGTGCTAGGCGTGTGGGCGGCAGGCCGCTTAGCCTGTAGGCACAGCCGTGGGTGTGAGGCCATGTGTTGCAGTCCCTGTGCTTCCTCCAAGGCCCACTCCTTGACTGGTCGCTGCAATGGCAGTTAGTAGAAATTGCATTGGTGGCTGCCAGTAATCTGCTTAGCTGCTGCCTGCGTCTATATACATGGTAACTGCACAATAAAATCAGACCTGCTTCCTGCTTGGTCTCCAAAGGTCTTGATTATCAAATCTACAGTCACACTCTGATCTACCTGGTTCCGTGGACCTCCTCGCGGGACGAGAGAGCCCAAGCACATAATCAAGTGTAATCTGTCTAGAAACCATAACAACGTCACTTTAATAAATAACCTCTGCTCCAGTCACAAAACAATGTGGACAAATATAGAGAGGTATTAGCAAAGAAACAGCCAGGATTAGACATGACATAAATGTCTTTGTGGACTCTAGAAAAGGTACAAAAACCCAAGGGGATAGTGGGGCTCAAAGCACAAGCCTACTGAGCTAGAGGTATAAAAGAAGACGACAGCATAAGATACAGACTGCATTAGATGCAAGGAACCAAAGGACTACAACCAGAATAAGGGCATTGCATGCCTCTTTGCTTAAGTCAGAGACTGGGCAGGATATTCCTACTTGGCACTGTGGCTTTATTAGAAGCTATGGACCTTCTCTGTGTGTGTTTGTGTGTGGAGGGGGAGTGGATTACTGTGTGAGAGAGGGAAAAGTCACTTTCACACATGAACAAGCAATAGAAGATTCTAATGCTATATATGAAATGCACCCAACATCACTACAGAGCAAGAGACTCCAAACACCACTTTTGTTCTGAAATATACTATGTAGGTAGGCAACAACCAATAAGATCATCAGATGGATATGAGTGAAAGTAAAAAAAAAAATTAAATAAAACATTCAAAATGAGTCTACAAAATGTCCCCAGAAATGGGGGAAAAAAATTGAAGTTTTAAGAGATAACTATTCAAATCAACAATCATGTTATAAAACTGTGAAATATGAGGAAATCTACAAGTACTAAGTATTTAAGTTGAAAAAGATTTGAGTTTTTAATATCTAGAGTGTGGCAGAAGAGGATTAAAACTTGCCTTTATGTGACTACAAATAGAAAAACTGGGTCCCTCAAAAAGAAACCTTTTCTAAGAATTAGATCTCTGTGAAATGAAATAAACTGCCAATGAAGATGACTGCCCTGGGGCATGTAAGTAGATGTTAAAAAGCAGTGGGTTTTTTGGTTTTTTTTAAATGGTGCTGAGGATTGAACCCAAGGCCTTATGCATGCCAACTAAGCAAGCGTTCTATAATTGATCTACATCTCCAACCTGAAAAATACTTTTCATAAAGACAGTTTTATAAAGATAGTAAAAAAAAAAAAAAAAAGTCACATACAGAGTAGCTTTAACTGTATAGAAAACTTCAAAGTACTCAAACCAGGTGTCAATTATTTTAAGCTCCATTCCTCTCAATTATTTTTTTCCCCTGTGGTGCTGAGGATTGAACATGCCATGGCCTTGTGCGTTTCAGGCGAGCACTCTACCAACTGAGCTAAATCCCCAGTCTCAAATCAATTAAAAAAAAAAAAAAAAAAAATATATATATATATATATATATATATATATATATGTATATAAGTTATAACATGGACACAATACCTTTATTTATTTATTTATTTTTTATTTATGTGGTGCTGAGGATCAAACCCAGGGCCTCCACAAGTGTTCAAGTGTTCTACTGCTGAGCAACAGCCACAGCCCTCAAATTAATTTTGAGAAAGATTTCATATCAGAAGAGTGAATTTAGTTAAAATTCGGACAGATGATGTGACAACTAATTAGGAACACTTTTGAAAGTACAATCAGCAAATAGTCAAAATCTGAGTCATGCTCCCCAGATCAAGGTAGTCCCTATAACAAAATAAAAAAGTTGAACTATATAAAGGGGTAACAGGGAATAGTCCGAGAAGGGCGATAGCTGGGTCAAATGGTGGTTCCATTCCCAGCTTTCCCATGAATCTCCATACTGCTTTCCATATTGGCTGAAGAGCACATTATAGGGATACTGCCACATCAATGATCATAGCAGCACAATTCACAATAGCTAGACTCTGGAATCAACCTAGATGCCCTTCAATAGATGAATGGATAAAAAAAAAATGTGGCATTTATACACAATGGAGTATTATGCAGCACTAAAAAACGACAAAATCATGGAATTTGCAGGGAAATGGATGGCATTAGAGCAGATTATGCTAAGCGAAGCTAGCTAATCCTTAAAAAACAAATGCCAAATGTCTTCTTTGATATAAGGAGAGCAACTAAGAACAGAGCAGGGAGGAAGAGCATGAGGAAAAGACTAACATTAAACAGAGATGAGTGGTGGGAGGGAAAGGGAGAGAGAAGGGAAACTGTATGGAAATGGAAGGAGACCTCATTGTTACACATAATTACGTATAAGAGATGGTGAGGGGATAGGGGAAAAAAAAAAAACAAGGGAGAGAATTGAACAACAGCTGATGGGGTAGAGAGGGAAGAGGGGAGGGAAGGGGAGGGGGGATAGTAGGGGATAGGAAAGGTAGCAGAATACAACAGTCACTAATATGGCATTATGGAAAAATGTGGATGTGTAACCGATGTGATTCTGCAACTTGTATTTGGGGTAAAAATGGGAGTTCATAACCCACTTGAATCAAATGTATGAAAGATGATATGTCATGAGTTATGTAATGTTTTGAACAACCAATAAAAAAAAAAAAAATAAAGGGGTAACAAAAAAGACCTGAAAGTAATGTTCATTAATGCTTTCTTAAGAGGAAGGAATAAAGTAATATTTGCATCAGACCAGAAATTTGACTTTAAAAGTTTAAATATAACTGAAGATATCTGATGAAAGAAAGGGAAAACTGATGGAGTTGAAATTAATGCATACTTGACTTTCCAAAAAATTATCCAAAATAATCCAGACAGAATTCAGCAGTATTATATACTTCAGAGCCCAGAAAGTTTTTAAAAACAAAATTACACACATATCTGACATGCTCCAAAATATATGTTGCTATGATAATTTTTTGGAGATAATCACAAGAAACTAACAGTAGTTCTTTTGAAGAGAGGGTAAAAGGAAGTTTTACTTAAGTTTCCTAACTTGGTACATACATTACATACTTTTTAGATTACATTACATTTTAGATGGTGTAATCATACCACTACACTAAAAACACATTTTTCTTTTCTTTCTTTTTTTTGGGGTGTGTGTGTGTGTGCGCGCGCGCACGCGAGATAAAACCCAGGGCCTCATGCATGCTAGGTAAGTTCTAACACTGAGCCACACCTCCAGCTCAAATTCTAAATGTCTTTCTAACAAACAATAATTGCTAAAAAAGAAATTCCAGTAATCTTTTCACATTTTTTTTCCTTTAAAAAATTTAAGAACCTTCAGAAAAGCAATATAATGAACACCATATGACTTTCACCAAGTTTTTCAATTATTAACACATATGCATGTGTGGTTTTTTTTTTTTTTTTTTTGGCTGAAACTTTTTAAAGTAAAGCTGTAAGGCATCATGACAGTTCATCCCCAAACACTTCAATAATTCCTAAGAACAAGGACATTATCCTACATAAACATAACACAGCACACTCGAGAAGTTTAACATTGATACTGTTTTCTAGTAGACTGTGTTCATGTTAAAATTGTCTCAATTATCCCAAATCAGGTCCTTAATGGCTGTTATTTTGATCAAGTATCCAGTCAAGAATCATGCATTGCATTTAGCTGTCATGCATCATTAATTTTTTAAAAATATTTATTTTTTAGGTGTAAATGGACACAACACAATGCCTTTAATTTTTATGTGATGCTGAGGATCAAATCCAGGTCCCATCCGTGCTAGGCGAGCACTCCACCGCTGAGCAACAATCTCAGCCCCATCATTAATTTTTAAACAGCTCTCAGCTTTTATTTTGCCTACCACTGACATTTTGAAGATACTGACATTTTAGGGCACGCTTCAAAATATGTCATGGTTTCCTCATTCAATTAATGGTAAACATTTTGGCAAGAATGCAACACAGGGGGCTGGGGTTGTGGCTCAGTGGTAGTGCATTCCCCTAGCACGAGTGGGGCCCTGGGTTCGATCCTCAGCATCACATAAAAATTAAAGGCATTGTGTTGTGTCCATATAAAAAACAAATAAAATGGAGGTATTGTGTCCAACTACAACTAAAAAATAAATTTTTTTTAAAAAAGAGAATGCAACACAGGTTATGATGTATGCTGTTCAGTGTTATGTCAGGAAACACATATTAGTTTGTTGTTTTAATTAATTTTTTAACATACATAAAACATTATTGATGTTAATTTGTTAATCAAATTTGATCACTTATATGAGATGGTGTCAACTTTTAACACTCAAAATCCTAATTTTTCCCCAAAAGCAGCATATGCAACTCCTCGATATTTCTGTGACAGTGCTTTTATAGAACACGAAAGATATTCAGCACATCCCAGTTAGCCCTGCAGGTCTCAGTCATAGAATATAGAAGAGATTAAACCAAAAAATCAAATCACAACTTGAAAAAAATAATTCAGAACTCAAAGGAAGCACTCATAGTCAATGCCTCAAACAAGCAGCCACCTGAAGCCACTTAGCTGGGAAGACTGTAAACAACACTTAGAGGACAAGGAGTAAAACACTGGCAATAAATATTAACAGACTGAACAAACAAAATTAGTTCCTAATTGGGCATTTTATTTCTTTAAACATACTCTAGTTTTCTTCTAATCAATTACATTATTGATAGTATAGAGAAATGTTTCTATAAGTTCAAATTACTACCACTTTTATCTGGCTCTGAAGTAAGACCGACAACATCAATGCCAACTTACAATCTTTGATTTGAAGATATCCAGTAGACCCGATAAATGAGTGTACTGATTTGGTACTTTTCGAAGATGAACCATTTCAAAATCAGTTCGGATACCAGGACCTTGACATTCTCCAACATACATTCTTCGCCATTTATGATGAATTTGCACAAAGAGTGGTACTTGACTGCAGGTGATT